>NW_015403714.1:0-3148 GCF_001527695.2 Protobothrops mucrosquamatus
GGCACTCAGAGCCCTCTCTGTGGGCATGCGTGCCATGCCCCAGAGATGGCAACCGTCCCTTTTCAACCAGCCGCCCGCTAACTCGCCGAGGTCCCATGTGGCTGGATGCATCCCAGCACGGCTGGTTTCCCTCCCCCCCCCCCGTCCCATCCCTCCTGGCCTTGCATGTTCTCTTTTTCCTAGGCAGGACCCACTGCATTGCCTCCTCAGCTGTTGGGCTGTCCAGCTGAGAGGCAGCTTTTCTGAACTGCTGGCGGCAGGCTGCGGAGCCCCAGAGTGTGCTGGTTGAGAGGCCAGCAGGCTGTGGCTGCTGACGGACACTGTCGGCCCCCATGCGCTCGCTGGCCTCTGGCTGTGGGGGCCGATGGTGTCAGGCAGCAGCCACTCCGGCCCCTACCTCGCCTCACCTTTCCCTGCGACAATGGCACCCCCGCCCTGCCTTGCCTCACCTCGCCCCACAGAACGAACCTCCTGCCCACTGCCCCACCTACCAGAGACCCCCTGAATCTCCCCCAATCCTGCCCGGCCCCCACAGGTGTCCCTCCCCAGGAGCAACATCGAAGTGAACACGCCCACCTTGGCCACACCCACCCAGTCTGCCGTGACCACCACAGCCACGCCCACCCAGTGGGCCATACCCACCTGGCACCCGATGATAAATAAGTGGGTTTTGGGTTACAGTTTGGGCACTCGGTCTCTAAAAGGTTCGCCATCACTGTAATAAAGCATGTGCATTTGGAACTCCCTGCTATTACAAAAAGGGGGTGACAAGCTATTGTTAAATGTGGGTACTAAATCTGTTGTTCTTTACCTTGGAGCAAAGGAAAAGAAGGCAAAGGGTTTTAAAAAGAGAGAGAGCGAGCTACTGATCTAAGGCACCAGGCTAGAAAATTAAGGAGGTTGCAAGTTCAAGTCCTGTCTTTGCTATGAAAGCCAGCTAGATGATTTTGGGTCAGTCATCCTCTCTCAGCTCGAGAAAGGAGGCACTGGCAAATCACTTCAGAAAGTGTTGACAAAAAGATGGATTCTTCAGCACCATAAGTTTAATTTTTTTTTTCAGAAAAATGTTATGTAAATTGTCCTTTTAATCTTCAGAAAGCAAAGGTTTTATATTGATCATTTTTTTTCCTGCCAAACCTGATGGGGTTAGAGAAAAGAGGGGGCATTTATTTATTTTTACTCCTCAGCTACCCTATTGATTCCTTTTGTTTTCCCAGCTACCCTATTCCTACTTGCTGTGATTTATATTCCAGCTCAAGGCTGGTCTTTGAAATGCATAACTTTTACCTGTTTTACCAAGGTGGGTCATAGGAACAAGTTTATTGGATTTCATCTTTGTCCCTTAACTTGGCATCTGATAAGCGTGAAAGGGGGGAGGAAAAAAAAGACGGTAAAGTTTTGGAACATTTGGTGGAGCCTCCATGAACAGTTATGGTCTATCTAAAACAAGAAAAAAAAACTTTTTCTTTCTTTCAACGTTTGGATCTGGAAGCAATATCCATATACTAAAGGGATACATTCTTATCTTTCCTCCCAGCTCTGCAGGATCCCAACCTAGGAAATTAGTAAGGAAATGGGAAAGTATAAAAATCCTTTCCAGCTCCAGCTTTGCAACAGGGTTATTTTAATCTGTTTTGCAATTATGTTAACCTCTTCTGATTTCTTGCCTCTAAAAAGCAGCCTAGCAGCCTAATCAGAAGCAATGGACCACCCGGCCATGGAAGGCAGGAAGGTGACCAACTGAGACTTTTCCATCACCCGCATTGCAAATTCAGACAGTCCCTTTCCACAGGTTATTTCACCAACAGGAGAAAATAGAAATGTGAACTCATCAATTTCCTTACAGGTTTTTTTTCCCAGCTGATCTTTCTCCTATCCAACTGTTGAAGAAGGGGAAGCCAATCATTATCACCTAATCTATGCAGCAAAACAGGAGGTATGAAAACAAGAGCCTGCTGCAGGAACCCGGATTCCTGTTGTGGAACAAGCCTAGCACTAATCAACCTACACATACAGTGTATATGGTATAACAGGATCCTGGTTTTCCCACAATAAACAGCTGATGGTTGTCTTTTTGGTTTGGTAGACTTCAATAGGATGAGGAGGACTGGCGCCACTTCATAAGGAGCATTGATGCCTTCAGCAGAAAAAAACAAGGCTCACCTTTCTCCCTCCTGCTTACAAGGTGGACCTGCATTTCAGCTGCCAGATTCCCATCCTGGAACAACTGATTTGGGACTGATGCTATGCTCTGCAGCAGACTAATTTAATGCAATGGGATGGTGACAAAATGGGTATTGTACTTCTATACTTGTACTTCTATGTTTTCACCTGTCATATGCACTTATTATTATATCATGTAGTTACAACACACATACAGATTCACACACACACATATAAAGAGGGTGCTATAAGCTAAGCTAGGAGGCAAAAGAATAGGGAGGAAAAGGCAACAGAAAACTTCCCCACTGTTGCCAAGAAAACAACATGGATGTGTTTCCAAAGTTAGAAATAGAATTTGATGTGAGGGAGAATATTTAAGCTGAGAATAGAGCCAATTTGCTTTTAGCAAATTAGAGTTTGGGGCAATTTTTAATTAGTTTCTTTGTTCCTGTTGAATTTCCGGTCATTCTATGCTTGTTGTCACTTTGAGAATCGGGTGCTACAAAGCACCAAAGTCATTTTTTACCTTAAGCAAAGCTAAACAGTTCAACCCCGCACGTGGGGTTGACTGGCAAATCCAGCTCAGATGATGTCTTTGAACACGTTTGCCGGTATCAAAGTCCTCTTGCTTTGACGGTGTCGATTGTCCAGTCAGCGTGTTGAGGTGATGCAGCCATTTATTAATCTCTAATGCACTGTTTAGCCATAAATTGTGTTTGACATTTAACTTTCCTTCAGTTTAGCTTAGAAGTCCAGATACTTGGATTTGCTTTTTTTTTTTTTTCATGCATCTTAATTGATGTTCCTATATTCTCTGCACACAGGCTTGTATGTAAGGAAAAGAGCTGCTAGCCCTGTACAACGCCTGGCCTTGGTATGCTATCTTTCCCTCTATTTCTCTGCTGTGTTCTCCCTCCCTCCCCCTGCCCCTAAAGACCTTGTTGAGCTCTCTCTCCTCTTGGGAACATAAACAATCAACATGACT
>NW_015403715.1:0-3148 GCF_001527695.2 Protobothrops mucrosquamatus
CTGCGTTTATGAAAGCGGCACGCTTGCGCAACCATCCCCTCTCCCCCATGCCGCCACCAACAGCCCGCTGAGCCAGGAAATTTGGACACCGCTGTTTTCAAGGACCGTCATTTGTAAAATAATAATTATAGGGCAGTTTTTCACCTACACACATAATGGTACTTTGCACATCTGAACTATAGCCCAGCAAATAGCCTGATCTGTTGACTCCTGAATGATCTGCATGAAATCTGAATCTTGGTTATTCGCAAAGAGCCACAATAAAAGAATTCTCCTCTTCCAAAATTAGTGTTAAAAGTACGGGTCGGTGTGTGGAAAAATAACAAATTCTCGTTTTCAGAATCAATTCTGAGGCTCCCAATTCCTTAATTCTAGGTGCATATTATTTTTTTCACATCAAGGAACCTGACAATCAATTTAGTTCCAACTAAAACCAACAAAATGGGAAAGTTACACTAAACAGCGACAGCTGTGCCTCAACGCAAAAACACTTCATTTAATGCAACCTAATCCATTATCAGTTGGATTTCTCCAGTGACTGAACAGATTCTGCTCGCCAAAGCTGGAATCAATGGAGGGGGAATTATCCTGATAGTTACCATAAGAGTCGCTTTAACGGGGAGATGGGTGACATATAAATTTATTTAATAAATAAAAGAATAAAAAATAAAGAAATGATGGCATCAATGGAACCAACCTCTCATACAGATACTTCCTTTGGGGGCGCCGGGCCTAAAATGAAATATTTAAAAAAAATGGCTTATTAAGTGTGAAATTACAAGTTAACATTGTTAAGTCTGGTGCAGTTATGTGATTTTTCACTGAGTGACCACAGTGCTTAGCAAAAGAGCTGGTACCTGACCAACCATGATGGTACCAATCGTGATTTGCAATTGAGGAATACAGACAGTCCTCAACTTATGACCACAATTGACCCCCAAACCTCTGTTGCTAAGTGAGACAATTGTCAGTTTTACCCCATTTTACGGCTTTTCCTGCCACAGGTGTCAAGTGAATCGCTACAGTTGTTCAGTTACTAACACGGTTGTTAAGTGAATCTGGCTTCCCCATCGACTTTGCTGGTCAGACGGTCACAAAGGGTGATCACATGACCCCCAGGGACACTGCAACCATCATAAATATGAGCCAGTTGCCAGGTGTGTGAATTTTGATCACGTGACCATGGCAACAGTCATAAGTGTGAAAAATGGTCATGTCATCTTTTTCAGTGCGGTTGTAACTTCAAACGGTCATTAAATGAAGTGTTGTAAGCTGAGGATTACCTGCACCTGTAGATGCACTGCTTTGAGTTGTTTAAAGCAGAGGTCCCCAACCTATGGGCTGCGGCTGGGCCGCATGAATAGTTGGGCAGTGCACGCGTGCACATGCGCGTGCTCACTCCCCCTCGTGCCATTGCTGCAAAGGCTGTGTGGGTGGCGGCATCGCCACTAGTATCGCGCAGGGGTGATGTCATGAACCTTGTGTGGATGGCAGCAGTGCCACAAGCAGGCCACAGCACGAACCTCATGCAGGGGTGGCGGCATGCTCATCGTGCTGGTGGTAGCATCGCTGCAAGCCTGGCGGCACCATAAACCTCACACAGATACCGGTGTTGCCGAGAGCCTCGCGTGCATGCTCGCACACCTGTTTGCATGGTGCACATGCTTGCAGCCTGCTTGTGCGCATGCGCGCACGTGTGGCCACATTCGCGTTTGCGCATGTAAGGCACCTGCCCCTTTTTCCCACCAGGTCGCCAACCCAGAAAGGTTGGAGACCCCTGGTTTAAAGCAAAGCCGGATGTAAATCTAATTTAAAAAATCCGAATAGCTTTGGGCTGTGAGAAAAGTCACATGCAATCTAAACATGAGGAGGGGATGGAGAAATTGTGGCTAGCTGAAAACTGAAGAGTGTTTTCTCAGCATTCATTTCATCCTATAAAAGGATAGTGCAACGTTCTTGGAAATGTTTTGACTTCTGGTTGCTTCCCACAATGCATTCCACGCTATTACCACGCTACTAGCCTATCCCAGGATAAAGAACTGGTGAAATGACTAAAAGCTCTCACAGATCCCTCACAAGGTAAACCAACGTTATTAGTTCTTCATGAGCCCTGGCGGCACGGTGGTTAGAATGCAGTATTGCAGGCTAACTCACTGCCCACTGCCAGGAGTTCGATCCTGTCTGGGCTCAAGGTTGACTCACTCTTCCATCCTTCTGAGGTGGGTAAAATGAGGGGCCAGATTGTTGGGGGCAATATGCTGACTCTGTTCCAACCGCTTAGAGAGGGCTGTAAAGCACCCTGAAGCGGTATATAAGTCTAAGTGCTATTGCTATGAAAGATGGCAGAGATCCATCAAAGGGTCACATTTGGTACTTTATATTCTATATGCCACATCTGCTAATCTTTATTTATATTTCACATTTCATGTGTGTGTGTGTGTGTGTATATATATTAAAACGTTCAGTTAAAAATGTTTAAAATTCTATTTTTTTTCCTAAGGAGGCAAGAATAATTAACCTTGTAAAAAATGGTTGACATTGGCAAAGGGAACAACGTATCTTCCCTGCCTGATGGGTCGAAGCCAGTTTCAAAAGTAACCTGGCCATGTAGGGCTTTATAGATATAACTAACATCTTCAATTGGACACAGAAGCAAACTGGCACCCAATGCACTTTGCGGAGCAGAGATGTTACATGTGCCTTTCTTTGAGCACCCAGTATAACTCATGTGGCCGAACTCTGAACCAGATGAAGCTTCCGGATACTTTTCAAGAGTAGCCCCATGTAGAGCACATTGCAGTAGTCCAAACGGGAGATGACCAACTGTGGTTGTATGGGAGGAGTTTGACTCTGTTGCTCCCGAGGACGTGGACAGGGTCTTGGGGAGGCTGAATGCAACCACATGTTTGTTAGATCCGTGTCCCTCCTGGCTAGTACTGGCAGCTCGGAAGGGTACACGAGCCTGGCTCCAGGGAATTATTAACGCTTCTTTGCAGGAGGGTGTCTTCCCTGCGGCCCTTAAGGAGGCCGTTGTGAGGCCCCTCCTCAAGAAGCCTTCCCTGGACCCAGATGAGTTGGCCAATTATCGCCCGGTCTCCAACCTTCGCTTTGCGGCGAAGGTTGTTGAGAGTGTGGTTGCACGGCAATT
>NW_015403716.1:0-3148 GCF_001527695.2 Protobothrops mucrosquamatus
GTGGGAACGGCGTGCACGGGGGAGGAGGAAGAAGAAGAGGAGGAGGAAGAGGGAGAGGAGGACACGAGGTGTGGGAATGCAACCTCTCCCCTCCACTCCTCCAGGGGAGGGGAAAAGGGAGGGAAGGGGAGGGGCGAGGCCGGAACGGAACGTGGGAATGTGAAAGCGAAATCGATTTCGCGGCCAGCCGAAAGCGAGTCTTCCCCCCCGCGGCCCAGCTCTGCACCCCGGACACCATGGCCAAATCCTGCACCGCCAACATCCGTGTCGCCAAAGAGACGCGCGTGAAGGTGAGGAGGGGGGGGGAAGAACGTGTGAATGGGGGAACGGGGACGGAGTCGCAATGGGAGGGTTGCAAGGCAAGTTTGCAAAAATAAATCAATAAATGGGGGAGGAGGGTCCAGCCCCAGCCACGGACCTCTGGTTACCGGCCTCTGAGCACGTGCAGAGCGCGCCCCTTTCCAAGTTGCTAGTCCCGTGGGAAGGTCGGGGTGCGGGATCGAATCGCGGTTGCGAGAAGCCCTCTGTGGGCTGTCAGCTGGAGGCCTGGAAAGATCCACAGGAAAAGGAGAAAAAAAGATAACATTTTGTTTGTTTGTTTGCATTGTAACAAAACATTGCGACTTTTTGGGGTTTTTTTTATTTTATTTTATTTTAAAAGAGGGGATCGGTGTCGTTAATTCACGTGTGAACGGGGTGTGGGGTTTCTGGGACCCAACTTTTAAAAGAGTTGGGGGAAAGGACGAGGAATAGAAACTAATTGGGGAACTTTAAACCAGTTTTTTCCCCCAGTCTTGGCTAGTTTAAGATTGTGGACTTCAACTCCCAGAATTCTGGCTGAGGAATTCTGGGAGTTGAAGTCCACAAGTCATAAAAGGGCCAAGTTGGAAGACCCCTGCGGTAACCTCTTCAGCACTTCCTGTCAAGAACTCCTTCCTGATGTTTGCCCTGCTGGCTGGGGAATTCTGGGAGTTGAAGTCCACAGATCTTAAAACAGGCCAAAGTTGAGAAAGGGTGCCTTAAATACTGAATATTACTTGCCTGGAAATTAAGAATAATTTGAATAAAAGGCAGAAGCCCAAGTTTAGTCAAATTTCTTAGCTGGGAAAAGCCCTGCCAAATTCTTGTTTCTAGCCACGATTGATTAGCTAGCTACGCCCTGACTTTGTTCTTTGAGAATCAATCACTGGGGCGTTTCTGAAGCAATCCAGAATTGCAGTGTCAGTCTGACATATCACTCTGCTTGTAAAATCTCTTTTTTTTTCCCTGCCTAGTCACGCAAACCAATTTCCAGAATACTACAGTATATTTTCTGCTGCAAACTATTAACCCTTTTTGCAAGAACCGACTTTGGAAACGAAGGGAAATCTTATCCCATCCTTTTGGGATCAAACAATATTTCCAGACTGTTTAAAAGCGTTTCAGTTGTTATTCTCTCGATCAAAATTATATTTTCCGGAAAGGGATTTATTGCTCGCGTTAAACTTCCAAGGGAAATTTTGCTGTTCAATGCAAGCAATGCTGTGTTTGCATTTTTGGGGGGGGTTAAAAAGGGAAGGCCGGAAGTCAATTTTTCTAATTCTATTTGGGATTTTCTTTTAAAAAAAAAACAAAATCCCTCCAGTAGAGGGGATTTTAAAAATTCCCAGTACGAGGAGAAGACTATCCACTTCTGCTAATTACGTAGAACAAACAAGGAGATCCCAAAAGCCAAACGGCACCCTTTTCAACCATGTCCCCGACTTGTGACGACAGTTGAGCATTTATGTTGCTAAGCGAAACATTTGTTAAGTGAGCTTTGCCCCATTTCTTGCCACTGTTGTTAAATGAATCACTGCAATTGTTAAGTTAGTTAACACGGTTGTTATGTGAATCTGGCTTCGCCTATTGACTTAGCTTGTCACACGGTCGCAAAAGCGGATCGCATGATCCCGGGGATCCTGCGACCGTCATAAATATGAAACAGTGGCCAAAAGCTTCTGACTTTTGATCGTTGTAAACCCCGGGGACGCTGCGACTGCCATCGGTTGGTTTGCATTACGGACACGAGAGGCAATGTGGTATCCCTCAAATATCCTTTAGGGAACCTTGCGCTGAACAGGGGGTTGGCCTAGATGACCTCAGAGATCCCTTCCAAGTATGAGTTTCGCCTAGTCCCCAAATGTTCTTGGTGGGGCTGTGGATCAGCAGGATTCCAATACAGCTCTAAACCTAAAGTTTAAATTTAAAACAAGTTTGATTGCTTTGTTCTATAGCTCGGGTTTATCGTGTGTTTCCAGTTTCAATTTCATTGTTTTTTTTGTTTTGTTTTCCTGCAAAACTCTCTTTGCATTTGGGGAATTAGTGAGAATTTTCAGCATGGAAAGTAAAGACCTTGTGTGATCTTTCTGGGCTGCTCCAACGTTGGTTACAATTTGTCTCATAATTTCCTTTTATTGCTTTAGATGGCTCTCTTTAGAGAATCACTTTTGAAAGAGGTAAGTCTCCATTGCATGTCAAACGTTACTTGTTCACCAATTATTGGATATTTTCCCCTTTCCCAGATAACTAACTTTCCTTCCTCCCTCCCTCCCTCCCTCTTTCCTTCTCTCTCTCTTTTTCTCTTTCTTTCTCTTTTCCTGCAGGGTGAAGAATTTCTTTGCACATTTTTACCTGCAAAGATATTTCAGTTGGATAAGTTTCTTAAGGTAAGTGAACGTCTAAAAACAAAGTTTCACGGGCAGATCTCTGCGTGCTTTTTTTTTTAAGTGTCGCTCCTTCTCCGCCCATCTAGGAAAATTCACTGAACCTTCAAGATTTGACCACTCTGAAAGCTCCTTTGGATATCCCTATTCCAGACCCCCCACCCAAAGAAGACGAGGTGAGTTATTGGGGTAACTGTCTCCTCCCCCCCCCCACATTCAGTGCAACTTGTAAGGGGGTGGAAAATGATATTTATGGATCAATATATTTTTATTCCTTGCAGATGGATACAGAAAAGGAGGAAAAGGAAGGTAAGGAAGAGAGAGAGGGAGGGGGGAAGGAAGGAAGGAGGGAGGGAAGGAAGGAGGGAGAGAGGGAAAGAAGGAAGGAGGGAAAGGGAGGGAAGGATGGAGGGAGGAAGAGAAGGAAGGGAGAAAGGGAGGGAAGGAAGGGAGAGGGAGGGAGG
>NW_015403717.1:0-3148 GCF_001527695.2 Protobothrops mucrosquamatus
GAATGCTCCAACACTGGAAGTTTTTAAGAAGAGACTGGACAGCCGTTTGTCTGAAATGGTATAGGGTTTCCTGCCTGAGCAGGGGGTTGGACTAGATGACCTCCAAGGTCCCTTCCAACTTTATTATTATTATTATTATTATTATTATTATTATTATTATTATTATTATTATTATTATTATTATTATTATTATTATTATATACATATAGTATATAATATATAGTATAATAATAATAATCAATATAATATAAAACGATGGCGAAAACCTTCCAAAAAAGGCAATTAGTGAGGGTGGCTGAGCCGTTCTGCCCCTGGGTGAAAATATTCTCCCTTGCAAGAAAGTGCAGATAGTCCTCGACTTACAACGGTTTGTTTAGTGACAATTCAAAGTTGCAACGGCGCTGAGAAAAGTGACTTACGACCGTTTTTCACTCTTACAACCCTTGCAGCATCCCCAGGGTCACGTGATCAAAATTCAGACGCTTGCCAATTGACTCATATTTATGACGGTTGCCGTGTCCCGGCAACGGTCCTGCGATCCCGTTTTCCCACCTTTTGACAAGCAAAGTCGATGGGGGAAGCCGGATTCACTTCACAACCGTGTAAGTAACGTAACAGCTGCAGTGATTCACTTAACCACTGTGGCAAGAAAGGTCGTAAAGTGGAGCAAAACTCACTTAACAACTGTTTTGCTGAGCAACAGAAAGGTTGGGCTCCATTGTGGTCGTAAGCGGAGGACTACCTGTGTCTCGAGTGGAAAAGTTCCCAGGGACGCATCTTTTAGCGGGAGTGGGAGGTGGGGGATGGGACATCCCATGAGGATATCACCTGGGCTTCTTGGTTACGGCTTGTGTATTATGGAAATGCAGCCCTTGTGATTCTTAATCATGGCGGATGATGGCCTGGGAAGTAGACAATCGTGGTTTATGATGCCTGGGTAATATCTGTGGCCTGGCACTCACCAGCTGACCTGTCTGGCCCTCGTTTGCCTGTTTCTTTTGTCTTCCAAGAGGGATGGCATCGTAGACAGAGGACAGGGTTCTCCATCAAGGTTGGCATCACTTTCTTGGCCAGTAGGAAACATCTCTGGGTCCAGGATGCTCATGACTTCCCTGAAAAGCTGAGAAGGGAAGGGGAGGGTTGATGGGAGGGAGGGAGGGAGGGAGGGAGGAAGGAAGGAAGGAAGGAAGGTGTCAATATCCAGCTCAAGAATCCAAATAAAATTCTAGATTAATTCCTTTTCCAAAAATCTTATGGTTTGTTGAATACACTGCATGGTTATGTCAAAGTAAAACTAACTTCGAGATTCCTACATCAATTCGTAGACTTAAACAATAATTTTCCCAGCCAAACCCCCAACGTCTTGCGCAATCCACATCAACAAGTCCACTTTCTTATGGGAACTGTCTGCTTCAAATCCACACCTGTTCTGGTGTCCTTGGCAAGGCTTCAGGCTCCCACGGTCTGTAGCTGAATCGAAGAAGTTTCGTTTCTCCATCTACCCACCTGAGAGTAACACCTCCCTCCCCCTTTATCTAAAGGCAAGTTGAAATGCAGAGGCACATAGCTGCCAAAGGTTCATGCTTGATGGAAGGTAGGTAGGTAGGTAGGTAAGTAGGTAGGTAGGTAGGTAGGTAGGAAGGAAGGAAGGAAGGAAGGGAGAGAAAGAAAGAAAGAAAGAAAGAAGAAAGAAAGGAAGGAAGGAAGGAAGAGAAAGGAAGAAAGGAAGAAAGAGAAAGGAAGAAAGAAAGAAAGAAAGAAAGAAAGAAAGAAAGAAAGAAAGAAAGAAAGAAAGAAGAGACTTTCTGAACATAAATATTTCACCCACGTTTGCCTCCAAACCAATTGGCAAGAGATATCCAAGGGCAGTGTCAGCCAGCATGAGACCACAATTCTTGCACCTTATTAACCTCTATCTTGTGTAAACTGATCAATGACAAGGGACAGACAAATGTTTCTACGGAGTAGAGTAGAGTAGAGTAGAGTAGAGTAGAGTAGAGTAGAGTAGAGTAGAGTAGAGTAGAGTAGAGTAGAGTAGAGTAGAATAGAATAGAATAACAGAATGGGAAGGGACCTTGGAGGTCTTCTAGTCCAACCCCCTGCTCAGGCAGGAAACCCTACACCATTTCAGACAAATGGTTGTCCAATCTCTTCTTAAAAACTTCTAGTGTTGGAGCATCCACAACTTCTGGAGGCAAGTTGTTCCACTGATTAATTGTCCTCACTGTCAGGAAATTTCTTCTTACTTCTAGGTCCGAAACCAACCCCCAACAGCAAATGGACATATCAAGAGAATTTTGGAAAAGGCCTAAAAAGGAAAGACTCCTTGTGAACTGAGTGAACGAAAGCCTCGGCCTCAAAATAAGGAACATGCTAAAGAGTAATATCGCTTCCGTCCAGAGTACAAAATGTGCCAAGAACAAAGGTCCCAAGGCACTGTTCTGTTTATTTAACTGAAAACAGTGGCAGCCTATTCTCCTGTACTTTGAGTTGTAACAACAGCAAAAAGTCCCCTCTCTTATTTACTCCTTAGGCATGCGAGATTAACCTCGGGGGATTTCCTGTCAGTATTGAGAGAATTCACCAACCATATCAACTAGGAGATAGATAGCAAGGGCTGTCAACGTCACAACGTTCACAACTTCCCAAAGGGTCTCTGAACTCGGAAACTTCCCTTGAACGGAGATAAAACTTGACAAAAACCTCAGTTCACCCAGGCTTAAAGGAAACCTGACCTCTATTCATCCTGGGGGTCATTTTGTTTGGAAGGTACGTGTTTTCCTGCAGAAGCAGCTGCAATAGAATAGAATAGAGCTGGAAGGGACCTTGGAGGTCGTCTAGTCCAGCCCCCTGCTCAAGCATCAGTGAAAAGTATGGAAGTCGTTCCCACACATGTGCTTCTTCTCCAGGGGTGAAGGCACCCCGCTCTAGGTAGTCCTCGATTTACGACCGCAATTGAGCCCCAAATTTTTGTTGCCAAACGAGGCGGTTGCTGAGAGAGTACTGCTCCATTTTACGACCTTTCTTGCCACAGCCGTTAAGCGAATCACCGCAGTTGCTAAGTGAAGCTGGCTTCCCCCACTGACTTTGCTCGTCCGAAGGTTGCGAAGGGTGATCACATGACCCGGGGACGCTGCGACCGTCATAA
>NW_015403718.1:0-3148 GCF_001527695.2 Protobothrops mucrosquamatus
TTTTTTTTTTTTTTTTTTTTAGAAAAAAAGCACTGTATCTATCTGTCTGTCTGTCTGTCTGTCTGTCTGTCTGTCTGTCTGTCTGTCTAAATGCATTTTTCCATAAGCATATTCCACAAACATATTGTCCTCCTTAAACCTGGAAAATCCAAACACATCTCAGCCATAAATGTGGACCAGTTGTTGAGCACCCAAAATGCAGTCACATGACCTGGGGGGGATACCAACAGAACTTCAGAACTGAGTCATAAGTACCCTCAGGGAAGTCCATCAAAACTTCAAATGGTCACTAAGTGACTGGTCATAAGTCAAGGACTGCCTGTAGTGGTTAAGGCACCAAGCTAAAAACCAGGAGATAGTGAGTTCTAATCCTGCTTTGGGCACAAAGCCATCTGAGTTTGGAAGTCTTCTAGTCCAAGCTCCTGTTCAACCATTCTGGACAATAGTTGTCCAATCTCTTCTTGAAAATCTCCAGTAATGGAGCACCCATAATGTCTGGAGGCAAGCTGTTCCACAGATTAATTGTTCTCATTGTCAGGAAATTTCTCCCAAGTTCTAGACTGGAGGTTCTAGAGATTCTCAATTAAACATTTTGGATTTTATATAAACATTGTGATATAAATAATCAAAATGTATTCGCATGTTATTCTATAAATGAATTTGCCCTATAAAAAAAATCAACACAGATTTGTTTGCTGGTCTTATTTATTTATTATAAATTTTACATTCTCCATTATGAACATATCCTAATAGGTACAGTAGTGGCCAAAATTGTGGAAACCTTTTGGGAAAAGTGTAAAGTAGAAATCCCACCTTTGGTTAAGTTTCCACCCGTTTTTTTTCTAATTTCTTTATAACCGTAGCCTTGTTCACTTAATAATACTATTTTACATCGCTTTCTGGGCAACCAGTCAACTCTTTGCACTATTACTTTAATTTTATTAGGTTTTACAAGCTCAATAAATGAAAGAACACAAAAAAACCCAACCAACTTGATAGCGATCACATAACACACTGACAAATGTCCTCCTCTCAGCTTCAATATGTGACATCAATAACTGAATCCTACTGTGATCTGATTGGCTCATTGCCAAAACAAGACGACACCTGATTGGCTCTCTAAACACTCATGCTCATTGGCTACAGTCAGATGAAGGAAAGCTACTTGATATCAACCTAAGCAAGTTGTGCTTCCTTTTTCTGGTTATTTGGCTATAACTTTTCATAGAATACACTACAGATAATTGAACGAACTATGATGCATTACATTCTTGATTAAACTATCTTTCCATTGATATATAATTTTATGGTACTACTCCAAAAAAAAGTGGTGTTATTAGCTATCAAACCTCAAAAATACACTTTTCCCAAAAGGTTTCCACAATTTTGACCACTGCTGTATGAATTCATGGGATAAATAAATAGAACCACAGAAATCCAATAACAGTCCTAAATTAATATAGGAAAGCTTCCTTAAACATTTCCAATTATGCATGAACTGCAACAGAATCAGCATGCATATTTTATTTTTGTGAGGAGAACATTACAGAGCACGTGACTGCTACCACAAGAATGAGATTTCTTGTTGAAGAGACTGGAGTAAAGACTGCAGATCTAGAATCCATTTGCCCCTACTAGCCCCCTTGAGTTAGGAACGGATCCATTCCCGAATTACTGCTTCCTGTAGAGCCAGCTGATTAGTTCGAAGTGGCCCAGTCTAGGTTTCCCTCAGTGGGACTTCTAGGGCCCATGATGGCCATCAGAAAATAGCACATCTCCTTTCCCAGTGAGTTGGAAGGTGGAGTTTTCCTATTTTACTGGTTCTGAATTTGCCTTTAGAGTTCATCAGATGAAAAGACATCAACTACGTAAATAAATAGAATTGAGAAGCTGTTGCAGGTGGTGATTTTCCATTTTTATTCCTTTCCTTTCTTATTTGTCCATTATAGGAGAATAATCTTCAGCTCACTGCCAAGGAGATTAGTCCTACATTGCATAAAACTCAAAGGTTAAAAAACATATAATAGTAGAGTTGGAAGGGATCATGGAGTCTTCTAGTATAAGCCCCTGCTCAAGCAGGAGACCCTATACCATTCTGGAGAAATGGTCGTCCAGTCTTTTTTTGAAAACCTCTAGTGATGGCACCCCTAAAATTTCTGGAGGCAAGTCATTCCACTGGTTAATTGTTTTCACTGTCAGAAAATTTCTATTTAGTTCTAGTCTGGATCTCTCTTTAATAAGGTTCCACTCATTGCTTCTTTCCTGCCTTCAGGTGTTTTGGAGAATAGATGGACCCCTTCTTCTCTGTGACAGCCCCTCAAGTACTGGAAGACTGCTATTATATCATCCCTAGTTCTTTTCTTCGTTAGACTAGACTAGGGGTAGGCAACCTTGGCTCTTTTATGACTCGTGGACTTCAACTCCCAGAATTCCTGAGCCAGCATGGCTGGCTCAGGAATTCTGGGAGTTGAAGTCCACGAGTCATAAAAGAGCCAAGGTTGCCTACCCCTGGACTAGACATATCCAGTTCCCTCAGTTGGAATGACTGATCCCTCATTGGGGCGATGTGATCCCCATGATGTTGTCAAGTTATTGTGGAGTCACCATCTTTTCTTTCTTGCTTCATTGTTCTATCTCTGTCCCCCTCTCATGGGTGCTCAATAACTGTGGGTTCCGTAGAAAAGATAATTATTTCTAAAATCTGAGCTCCTTCATGTGACTTTGCCTCCTTCCCAACATCTCAGCTCGGATTTATAGCTTGACAAGGCCTTCCTTGTATGTTTATTTTTTTTATTAACAAAAAATAGAATAAAATCCACTTTTTTTTCTTTTAGAAGAACTGGCTATTTAAATTTCCAGATGGAAAAAAATATGATAAACTTAGCAACCTGTTGTGTGGTCTAGCAAAGGTTTTATTGCTTCTCGCCACTTCTCATTCACCATATGGCACACCATTCACCGCCTGTACCCTAATGAGAATTACATTTGCAGGTAATTTTCAATTGATTGTCTTGGGATAAACAAATTTCGCACACTTGTTTTGCTAATGTATTCAAGTAGGCTCACAGGGGGGAAAGAGTAATTATCTAAAAAGCAAGCAGGGGCCTTTGCATTATGCAAAAGAGCCAAATATGATCAGAAAGAAGCC
>NW_015403719.1:0-3148 GCF_001527695.2 Protobothrops mucrosquamatus
AAGTCATAAAATCGAGTCATATGGTCATGCGATGCCTGACTTAACGACCACAGTTTAATGATGATTTTTTTTCCCCGTTCTTGTTGTGATCGTAAGTCGAGAACCACCCGTAATGTGCATTCTCCAAGCTTCGAATCTCCGAAGCAGAGAAAAAAAACATCTTACAACCCAGGGGAGTCGATCTATTTTAGAACAAGACTCTCTTGGCTCAACCTGACATTTCTAAATTAAAGTCTAAATTAACTTGATCCTAATCCGTTGTCCTGGCAGGAATTCTATTCTTCCCTTTTATCTCCACAACAACCTTACGAGGTAGGCCAGGCCGACTGGCACGTGCGGTCCAAGAGAACTGAACGAGGATTTGATCCAGGGGAGTCTCTTCCATTATTCCTCCTCGGCGTCCAATCGATCCCAGCATCCCCATTCCGGATCAGGTTGGCTGGGGCTGCTAGGAGTTGTAGTCCAACCAGGCCAAAGCCGAAATCTTCTCCCGTCCCTGCTGTATTCAACGGGGCCTCCCAAGAGTTGTTATATTTCTTGAATCTTTGCTCCTAGCCTACTTTTTTTCTTCCTAACCAGGTTCTGCAAGTTTACGAGGACTGTACAGAATGCAATTTTTGGAAAGATGCCAGCCAGGGGTGGGTAGCTAAAAGAGTATTTCTCTGATGCTTTGCAGGAGCCATGAGATAATTAACAAATCTTCGAGAAGCAGAAATGGTTAGGGGATATTCCACCCTTATTCATCTCCGAGACCTGCAATTTTTACAGTTTCAAAACCAGGTTAAAAATGATTTTTTTTCATCAACCGTTGATGGAAAACTTTTCATTGGGAAAGACGGGTGACTTGCTACCCGCAATCCCTTTGCGCCCCCCGGTGGCCGCCGTCAATATTTCAGGCAGCAAATCTAATTTAAAGTCTTAATTAACTTTTCAGGTAATTAAATTCAGCATGACCTAAGAAGCTGTTGTCTCTTGCTTCCCACTTCATTAGAGGTGTTTACGCCAAAATCTAAGCAAAGCTTGGGCGTGCCAAAAATTATCCTGATCCCCCCCACCCCCCCAAGGGTGAGAGCTTCAGATGGAATAAACTTCCTTTATTTCTCTCTGGTGGGGCAGGAAATTTAACAGTCGGTCTTTAGAGCAATCTTTTGGTTTGTTTGTTTTTTATCGGCCAGTTTGCAACTCTCAGTTGTTGAACAATAAATAACAGGACAACTCTGCTCCCTTTGCTGCTGAAATGAAGGCTTTGGATAAGCAGAAAAGGGCTTTTCGTTGATTTGTTAGATTGGGATGGGATGGGAGGGTGTTTGCAGGGAGGAGGAGGAAGAGGAGGAGGAGGAGGAGGAGGAGGAGGAGGATGGGGGGGGGTCCTTGCTCTCTGAGCTTGGTTGTTTTCTTGCAGATGTTTCATGACCCAACTAGGTAACATCATCAATGCTAGAAGCAAATGGGATTTCTGGCAGATGCCCCTTCTGGCACTGATGATGCTACCTAGTTGGGTCATGAAACATCTGCAAGAAAACAACCAAGCTCAGAGAGCGCCAAGGACCCCACAGTCCTCCTCCTCCTCCTCCTCCTCCTCCTCCTCCTCTCCACAAATCCCATTCTCTTCTAGCACTGATGATGTTCCCTAGTTGGGTCACGAAACGTCTGCAAGAAAACCACCCAGCTCAGAGAGCGCCAAGGACCCCTCAGTTCAACCCTTGAGCTGCAAAGATTCCTTTTTATCAAAATTCTGCTTAATCTGAGGACCAGGTTCTAACTTAATCCACGTCTCGTTTGATTGGATTGGATTCTTGAATTAATCCCCCCCCCTTTTTTTTTTCTTTGAGTTTACACAGGGCACTGAACCAGGAATTAAAACCCCAGAGGGGCTGGCAAAACAACCCTTGAAAAGCAAAAAAGTTAAAATTCATAAAACTTAGCAAAAGCAATCACTGGGTTAATTACTGACCAGGGTTAAGCGTGTTGGGCAAAGTCAGTTTTAAGAGGGCAATTTTTCCGCTCTGTCTGAAGAAGTGTAGAAAAAAAACTAGATCCCGACAAGCCAAACGATTCCTCTTTTGATTACAAATACGCAGAACTGCCACTACGATGGTCCTTGACTTACAAACATAACTGAGCCCCAAATTTTTGTTAAACAAGACAGTTAAGTGAGTTTTGCCCATTTTACCTTTCTTGCTCCAGTTTTTAAGTAGATCACTGCAGCTATTAAGTTGGTCACACGGTCGTTAAATGAATCTGGCTTCCCCACTGACAAGAGGCAAAAAATGTTGAAAATCGTAGTCACATGACCGCAGGACCCTGAAAATAGCCATAAATATGAGTCAGTTGCCAAGCACTCAAAATGCAATTAGGTGAGTGGGCTGTCGTCAGAACTCTGGAACGGGTCACAAGTACATTTTGGAAGGTCCGTCATAACTTTGAACCACCGGATGTTAAGCAAGGACTACTTCGACTTGCATTCATCCGTTCAGCGACCTTTCGAAGTTACAGCAGCACTGGCAAAAAAAATGACTCGGGACTGGTCCTCGCACTTACGACCGTTGCAGCATCCCCGTGGTCACGTGATCAAAATTCGGGCACATGGCAACTGACTCGGGTTTACGACGGTTGCAGCATCCCAGGGTCACGGGATCACCGTATGCAACCTTCCCACGTGGCATCCGACACGCAAAGTCGATAGGGGAAGCCTGATTCGCTTAATGACCCCCTGATCCACTTAACGACCCCCTGATCCACTTAACGGCCCCCTGATCCACTTAACAACCGCAGGGGTTTGCTTAAAAACAGCGGCGAAAAAAGCTCATGAAATCGGGCACGAGTCCCTTCGCAACCGCCTGGCTTAGCGACGGATACTCCGCTCCCAAATCTCGTCGTAAGTCGAGGACTACCTGTAACCTGCTAAGGGAAGTTAGAACTGGTTTCCGACATGCCCCAGCTTCCTGGTTCCCAGTTAGCTGTTTCTCCTGAGCTTCCTAAAGTCATGTTAGGTCCCATCCGAGACACCACTTTGGAATTCAAACGACGTGCCACTTTTATCAGAGAGAATCCAGTTCCTTTATTTTAATTAACAGGGAGGAGGGGAAGAATAATAGATTACAAATAATATAATAACATTAAAAGTTCACGGGCCCAGCTTGTTCCC
>NW_015403720.1:0-3147 GCF_001527695.2 Protobothrops mucrosquamatus
TTCCCATTACTTTGGCCCTTCCTGGCAGCCCAGATCTCCCACTCTGAAGGCCCATAGGAGAAGCTGGCTTCCTTTCTGATGCAAGTGAAGGACTGGAAACCAACCAAGCTCCAGACCTCTGGAGGGTAAATTGTATAACTGGAGATGAACATTCTGTGTTTCTACTTTTGGGCACTTTGCAATTAAATAGGTATAAGACTATCACATTTATTTCCTCATTTTCCTATTGACAAGCAATTTCTCTTTTTTCAGAGAAAAAAAGAATTGGTGGGAAAAAAGTAATAGACCCTTATTCTATTACACCATGAATTAGAAAGTCAAGCTGAATTTAAACCCCTATTGGGATTTTTTTCTGGGAAAATTCAGAACTGGGTGGTAGGAAATATTTGCTGTAGTCTGTCTTAGCTTCATCAGCTCATGGTTGTTGTTTTAGTCATTAACACACATTCTCTGGAGGTAATCCTTCTGCAAATCTTTCCTCTAACCTTGAATGCTTTTCTAAACTGAAGTTGGCCTTATAACGTTGCTACATGATCCTTGCATAACGTTGCTTTGAAAACCATTCATTTTGAAGGCAGTATTTCTGGAAGTCACTGAAGAGAGAATTCTAAGATGGGGGGAACTCAGCTGCCAATTTTGCATCCTATTGGGTAGCAAAAAATGATAATGGTGGAAAGTATTTTACCTTTAGTAGCATTGTCTCCATTGTTTGCATCCCTGATTGCAGCCTGCCCTCTGTACCAGAACTTTTATTTAAAGAATTAAACATGGTATGGGGTCCTTGGCATATGGCCTCACCAACAAAAAAAAAAGCAGAGAACGCCAGTCCTATAGTAGGAGCCTTCAAGCAGAGCCACATATGCACACAGATCCTTGATCATATGGAATGGAGCAATGGACACAGTTCGACCGAATGTAACTGAGATGAAATCTTCTGCTGCAGTTCTCCAGGATTGCTTGTTTCAGCTGGAATCTGCCCAGCCTGATTCAAAGTTGGAAAGTTCCCAAGGTCATCTCTTGAAGAAAGTGCCCTCCTTTCTGGGAAGTAAAGGGTGCAAAAATTAGAAGGTACTGCTGCTCAGTATTAATTTTGGCTCTTTGGAACAGCTTTCCATTTAAACCTAGCCCCTTCCCTGATCACATTTTGCTAAAAACGATACTTTCATAAAGTTTGAAGTAGCCATTGATGTTTTGTTGGCTACTTTATCGTGTATTGATTTCAGAAGCTTTTAATCAGGTGCATTATGAATGTTTGTTTTATTTTATATGCAAATCAAAAATCACTTATATAATAAATAAATGCAATAAACAAACACATCTCATCCCATTACACCCCAGCAGTGAGAATAACCTTGAAGGACAGGAGGAATAGCTGCAGCCGAAGCAATGGTCAGATAAGAGAAATATGAGTCCAGACCAGGAATGTAATTTGAGAAAGCACATCAGACTTGACTCTTCTCTTGACTCTTTGGGGATAAAGGCAGGGAGGAGGGGAAACCCATTTAGGCTTGCAAGATTGTGTTACTGCAACCCCATAACATAAGTAGTTTTAGTATTCATGACTTTGGTGTTCAAATCTGGGCTACCAAAAAGGGCAGACACATTCTCTGCTTTTAGAAGCCTGAATCAATCTTTCATCTATCTAGCTCAGCATTTTTAACTCTAACTACCGTAGCAGCAGCTTGGTAAAGCAACAGTAACGGTGTTCAGCAGTAATTCTTCTTATCTGAAATCTTTTGAATTGAAAGATGAGCAATCTTTCATCAGCAAATCCTCTATTCCAGTGACGGCGAACCTTTTAGAGACCGAGTGCCCAAACTGCAACCCAAAACCCACTTACGCATCGTCGGG
Organism: Protobothrops mucrosquamatus; assembly: GCF_001527695.2. Taxonomy (NCBI): domain Eukaryota; kingdom Metazoa; phylum Chordata; class Lepidosauria; order Squamata; family Viperidae; genus Protobothrops; species Protobothrops mucrosquamatus. The sequence continues at coordinate 1,852 of NW_015403720.1, forward strand.
TGCCGGGTGGGTGTGGCCCATTGGGTGAGTGTGGCCCACTGGGTGGGAGTGGCTGCGGTGGTAACAGCAGACTGGGTGGGACTAAAAAGTTCAATCAATCAATTCCAACTTTGCAAGATCTTTTTTTTTCCCTCGAGAAGTTGAAATTGACTGATTGATTGATTGAACCTTTTTTTTTGTACACAGCGGCGGAAGCCTAAAGCAAAAAGGTTTTATAAAACCCAGCTGAAGGCCTAGGACTGGGGCGACAGCATGCGTGCCCACAGAGAGGGCTCTGAGTGCCGCCTCTGGCACCCGTGCCATAGGTTCGCCACCACTGGGCTATTCTGTCTTCTGAGGAGCAGATTACAAGCAAATCAGATTATTCCCACAAATTGCGGAGGGTACTGGCAGAGATCTTTGAAAAATTAGGTGGAAGGCCATATGCAATTAGAGTACAGATTGCCTATGTTGCAGTAGACAATCTAAGGCACTCCAGATATGATTGAACTAGAACTCCCAGCATTCTTAGCAATAATGGCCAATGATAAGCATGCTTGGACTTGGATTTAAGAGCATCTTTGCATCACAAATTACTTATCCCTGCTTCATGGCCATTGATATCTTAACAAATTGCTTATATGTATCTTTTTTTGTTGGAGCTGAAGTCGTGTAGTTGGATATTACGATACTCAGATTGGCTCTCTGTGCCATGTAGAACTGTGTGCCGTATCAGGCCATCAGGGTTGTAATGGAGGGGATGGAACCAACAAGTATATTTGTTCTTTATTAAGCAATGAAGAACAGTTTCCATTACTAGTGATAGCCATAGTAATTTTAACTTGCATATTATGACTTATATCAGTGGTTCTCAACCTTTTCTTCACCAGGGACCCCCCTTTAAATACCTTTTGTGCCCATGGACCATAGTCATAGACTCCCAAGATGTAACTCAAGATTTAAATCATAACATTTCTTCAAGCTTTCGCGGACCCCCATGTGACAACATTGTGCCCCCCCTAGAGGTCCACAGATCAGAGGTTGAGAACCACCGACTTATATGATTGTTATATGATGTCATCAGCATTATACAATTGATAGCATACTGTTCAAGGCCACATTCTTTAATGAACACAGATCACGGTAATTGATAGGCCTTGTCTCCAAAAAGGAGCAAAACTGAAAATAGTTTTGTTCTGAAATTGCCCTCTGAGTTCTGGAAACAGGAATGAAATGTATTGTGCTCTGAAAAACTGAGCACCAGATAGCAAAGGGAAATAAATGAGCTATGTTGTGTAATGTGACAAGTTGCAATCT
>NW_015403721.1:0-3147 GCF_001527695.2 Protobothrops mucrosquamatus
GGAGGAAGGAAGGAAGGAAGGAAGGAAGGAAGGAAGGAAGGAAGGAAGGATTGCTGGAAATTGGAGCATTACCAAGGCATTGTAAAGTGGTATTAATACTTCACGTGATCTTGATTCTATCCCTCTGGGCTGCATTAACAGAGGGATGGAATCAAGATCACGTGAAGTATTAATACTACTTTACAATGCCTTGATAAGGCCACACATGGAATACTGCATCCAGTTTTGGTCACCACGATGTAAAAAAGATGCTAAGATTCTAGAAAGAGTACAGAGAAGAGCAACAAAGATGATTAGGAGACTGGAGGCTAAAACATACGAGGAACGGTTGCTGGAATTGGGTATGTCTAGTTTAATGAAGAGAAGGACAAGGGGGGACATGATAGCAGTCTTCCAATATCTCAGGGGCTGCCACAAAGAAGAGGGAGTCAAGCTATTCTCCAAAGCCCCTGAGGGCAGGACGAGAAGCAAGGGATGGAAACTAATCAAGGAGAGAAGCAACCTAGAACTAAGGAGAAACTTCCTGACGGTTAGAACAATTAACCAATGGAACAACCTGCCTCCAGAAGTGGTGAATGCTCCAACACTGGAAGTTTTTAAGAAAAGACTGGACAGCCATTTGTCTGAAATGGTGTAGGGTTTCCTGCCTGAGCAGGGGGTTGGACTAGATGACCTCCAAGGTCCCTTCCAACTTTATTATTATTATTATTATTATTATTATTATTATTATTATTATTATTATTATTATTATTATTATTATTATATACATAAATGATGGACTTTTTAGAAATAGAGTGGAATGATGAGGTTGACTGGTAAAATGTTGAACTTTAAACCATATGCTCTTGTTTGTGTCTCTTCTGGGTCTTTTGAGGAGAGAACATCATCATCTGGAAAGTGATTTAAATAGATGCCATTGATTTTTATTCCATCTTTTTCCCAGTCTAGTTTGCAAAAGGCAGGGTGAGAAAAGGATAGGGCGATATTGTATCACTTTGTCATACACCTCGTTCTATGTTGATTTCCACTTTAAAATCATTAAGGCAAATTGTCACCATTGGGTGTTTTTTTTTTTTCATACCTATTGATTGTAGTAAGTTTATGCAAGCAGTGTCTACGCCTCGGTTGAGCAATGCATTAATTATTGCTTGCTAGAATGCTGCCTTTTCATAGTGAAAAGCTACGAGTGGTGCAAAAAGCCATGGAAAGCAACATGCTTGGCGTCACAAGACACAACAGAAAGACCCGCACGTGGATTAGAGAACAAATGAAAGTATCATCAAGAGAGTAAAAGAACTGAAATGGAAATGGTCTGGTCACATACCAAGAAGGGTCTGGAAAACTCGCAAGGTAAATTACAACTTACAAACTTTAAACATCACAGACGGGGAAAATTAAAAGCAAGAGAACAACAATCCTGTAAAAAAAAAAAAAAACAGATGGTGGGGCCATAATATTAAAACTTGAGAAGATTGAAAAAAAGTTTTGCAAAAGCCTGCCAAAAATTAAAACACTGAACATGCTCTCAGAACTTATTTAGGGAATGTGTTCCCTAGCAAAGGCTCTGTCATCTGTTTGTACCAACCAAAACTTTAAAAAAATATATATTATGGGACACACAGAAGGGTGGGTGAAGCAACCACAAGCAGATGGAAAACCTGAATAGGATTAAAAAGGTATTTCAGACATTGTTCCAGAACCTTTAGGTTTAACAAATGACAATCAATATCTCACCTTACAACCAGGGACATATTCCTCCTTCCTGGATGATATATAAGAACAGAAAAAGAGGGATCATTGGCCATCTAGACCAGCATTCTGGATCACCCAAAGGCCAATGGCTACATTTGGAAGCTCTTCAGTTGACCTGGATGGTGATGGTCCTCTCTCATGATGCTTCCAAGAACCAGCATTTCATGCCTGGAATTTTAGGAGATAGCAAAGAACCATCGGTGTTTTGTAGCCCTAATAGACTGATCCCTACAAAGCACTCCAGTCCTCTTTCAAAACCATCCAAATGATCTACCTTCACCCCAATGGCTGGCAGCAGATTTCACAGCTGGACTACATGCTACATGAAAAATCATCTCCTTCTTTCAGTCTGCTCTTAGTTTTTAATGAACTCAGAGTTCATATACTGGACTGATACTCACATATTGATTTCTAATGCAAATTTATTTCCTCTTCACTACAAACTAAAGCACCCAAGCAGCATTTCATTTTCTTGTAGGAAAACTACTCTATCCCTCTAGTTGTTTAGGTTGTCTTTTTTTTTTTTTTTGCATTCTTCCTTCCCCTTGCCCATTCTTGCAACTTAAAGGACTTCCTAAAATGTATTCCATTCCAGGCTAATCCAAAGTGAGATGGATCTTATGGCATGATCATAATGAGGCAGAGGATAGCATTCAACCCAAGGATAGTCAACTTCAGATATTTTGGAGTTCTGCCTTTGACAGTCCCAGGGAATATAGTTACAGTAGTGACCAAAATTGTGGAAAACATTTTGGAAAAGTATACAGTAGAAATGCCACCTTTGGTTAAGTTTCTACCAATTTTTCTTCTAATTTCTTTATAACTGTAGCCTTGCTCGCTTAATAATACTATTTTACATCGCTTTCTGGGCAACCAGTCAACTCTTTGCACCATGACTTTAATTTTATTAGATTTTACAAGCTCACTAAATGAAAGAACACAAAAAACCCCAACCAACTTGATAGTGATCACATAACACACTGACCAATGTCCTCCTCTCAGCTTCAATACATGACATCAATAACCGGATCCTACTGTACTGTGATCCGATTGGTTCATTGCCAAAACAAGAAGACACCTGATTGGCTCTCTAAACACTCATGCTCATTGGCTACAATTAGATGAAGGAAAGCTACCTGAGATCAACCTAAGCAAGTTGTGCTTCCTTTTTCTGGTTATTTGGCTATAACTTTTCATACAGATAATTGAACAAACTATGTTGCATTACATTCTTGATTAAATTATCTTGCCATTGATATATAATTTTATGGTACTACTCCAAGAATAAGTGGTGTTATTAGCCATCAAACCTCAAGAATACACTTTTCCCAAAATATTTCCACAATTTTGGCCACTACTGTAAAGACAAAGCCAACCCCTGTTTTAGATAAATTA
>NW_015403722.1:0-3147 GCF_001527695.2 Protobothrops mucrosquamatus
CAAAACTGAACACTTTAACAACAGAATAATCAGAGAAGCCATCGAGATAGAAAAACGCCCACACAGCATGAATAAACGAGATGATACCTCCCGCCTACCAGCCATTTGGAAACCCGCCCTCATTGGCAAACGAGTCCCTAACACAAAGAATGACACCAGACCCACACTCACAAAAACCACACAGGATGTCACCACCACACATCCACGCAAAAAACAAACCCAAACCCACACAGATGATGAGGCACGACCACAAACTAGAAGCCAGTCCACAGCTGCATCATTAGCCACTTTAAACCCCTCCAATCCATACATGAAGCAAACTAACACCCACCATAAAGATGTGGCACGACCACGAACACGAAGCCAAACAACAGCAACGAAGCTCACCATCTCAAATCCCCCTGCAACTCAGACTAACCTGAGCACAACAAAGCCCCCACCCAAACAGAACGCTCTCCCATCCAATCAGAGCACAGCCAAGCTCCTTAACCAATCAGAACACACCTCCACCCAATCAGAACACAGCCAAGCTCCCACCCAATCAGTTCAAACCCCACTGGCAGTTAAAAGAAAGAAACAGCTGCGACCACACATTACTCCTAGAAGCACGAAGCTGAAAACACCAGCCTGAAGATGACGAATGGGACTTCGTTGAAACGTCGCCAAGACACTTCCAATTTTACGCGGAAGAAAACCCGAATAACCAAAGACCTACATACAAACACCCGCGAAAACCTCAGAAAACAAATATATATATATATATATATATATATATATATATATATATATTAAACGAATAAAACCGAGCACCAAGAGAAGTAAAGTATAAAAGTTTAAAAATTTACTGAGCCAAGCTTTCGTCAGAACCCGTCTGACATCATCAGGGCATTAAAACAGCAGTCTGGGAGAAACCCTTATAAAGTGTATGTGTCAATTGCTTGCATCCGGCTTCTGCTACGTGTCATCGGACCCAGCTGCTCCTGCCGTGCTAGAGGCAAGGTGCCTACTCCCGTGTAGGGGGTCCCTTTAAGTGTTTCAACAACTTCCTCCACATACACTTTATAAGGGTTTCTCCCAGACTGCTGTTTTAACGCCCTGATGATGTCAGACGGGTTCTGACGAAAGCTTGGCTCAGTAAATTTTTAAACTTTTATACTTTACTTCTCTTGGTGCTCGGTTTTATTCGTTTACTATGATTCCCAAGAGTTGGATTTTTAGCGTAATTTTTAGCGTAATTAATTCTCATATATATATATAGTAAAAACTTCGAACACCGGAATAAATATAAAACCAGCTGTTTATTGTTAAAAACAACCATTTGTTTTACAAACATCTGTAGTAGACAGATGTTTGTAGAACAAACGGTTGTTTTTAACAATAAACAGCTGGTTTTATATTTATCCCGGTGTTTGAAGTTTTTACACTTTTAATATGAATATGCCTGGGATTCATATTTTTAAAATAATTGAATATATATATATATACATACATATACATATACATATACATACACACACACACACACACACACACTGGTAAGGATATATTTCTAAAAGGATGATCCAATGGATCTCAAGTTGTCTTGTAACATATAATCAGGGAGATAGTTAAAATGACTTGAAAGGAAAATGCAACTGTAAAACAATTATACCTATTTAAATATTAATATCATTGTCATTAAAATTAAATTAAGTTTTAATGAATTAATATTAACCAATATAATTGAAAAACATGGCGGTGGGGTATGGAGGAAAAAAAGAAAAAGAAACCATCCTGTAAGAACAAGTTTATATTTATTTTATACCATTTATACTGCCTAAAAAAAACAGGATTGTAGCTATTTGTGGTGTTTTATAGATGCCATGATTTATAGTGAGGATTTGCTCAGACTGTTTAGACATACAAAGTGATATTACCACTTGTTTTCCTTCAGCCAGAGAAGAAACATTACAGTGCTTTATTGGTCATTCATCATATCTGTGATGCTTCAAGTGGGCCTAATAATCTTTCTCTGAACAGTTACTATGCCAGCTTTTAAAGAGGATTGTTGTGAAGGATTTGTTTTCCAGAATTGCCTAGAGTTATATATTCTTTTTCATGATACGGAGGATGATTTTTTCTTCTGTTGTGCTTATCCTTGAAATCTACTGTAAGCCAGCAAAGAAATTACATTTCATGTGCTTTCTAACAGGTAATCTGTTTTTAAATTTATAAGATTCTCTTCATTTTGCCTAATAATTTTATGGAATGTCTATTTTTCATAAGACGGGTACTTCAATTTCACAGTCTCACATTATTTTGACTTTCAAACTTTCATCATAGTAAGATATTAAACATCACTGATCCTTTAAGGCATGGGTGCCAGACTTTTTTTTGCATTGCTAGAGCTGGGGTGGGCGCAGCCTCCATATGATGCAACTGGCCTGGTGGCTGGCAGTTTGACACCCCTGCCTTAAGGTACTTCACTCTGCTTCCAGTCCAAATGGAAAAGCACTTAAACAATAACTAAATTTTATATTTTCATTTTTATTGTAACCAGAATTGATCAGCAATAGTAAATCCATCACATAGTCAACCGAGTAGATATCAATCTATCATTCATTCTGTTAATGCAAAAATTATTTGCTCAGTTATTATGTGGTCTGCCATGTCTAAGTTATGATTGCTTGAGGCATGACAAAAATGCTGCTTGATCTTGGAAAGCATCAAGATTTTCAAAAAACCTCTGATTTATGTTTAATTATTGTTTTATCAGTTTTTTTGAAATTTCAAAAATTTAAAAATTCTTGCTGATATATATTTTCTGTGAGGAAGGAAGGAAAGAAGGAAGGAAGGAAGGAAGGAAGGAAGGAATCTTTTCAGCATACAGAAGAATATATTATTGAATCTGGAATATTTAAACTGAGTCCATCAAAAAACTCATAAAAGCAACCAATGTCAGTCTTACGCACAGTCACTCATGCTCTTGTCACCTCCCGCCTGGACTACTGTAACGCTCTCTACATGGGGCTCCCTTTGAGGAGCACCCGGAGGCTTCAAATGGTCCAGAATGCGGCCGCGCGGGCGGTGTTGGGAGGGACTCGTCGCTCCCATGTGACACCGCTGCTGCGCGAGCTGCACTGGTTGCCAGTGGCCTTCCGGGTGTGC
>NW_015403723.1:0-3146 GCF_001527695.2 Protobothrops mucrosquamatus
CTGGGGCTGTGGCTGATGGCTTACTTATCAAATCTGCATTTCTACAGAGCTGGCTCAAGTTTTATTTTGTATCTGCGAGCTTCAGTGCTTTGTAAGAAATTATAAAGCATTATAGGTCTTTGTGGATTTGAAAGGCAACACAAGGGGCTGGGTAGGAACTGACTATTATTATGTTGGGGGGGGGAATCATACCGCTAATTGTTCTTTCTTTGAAAAGCCACAGTGGTGGAGTCAATTTACACCTTAAAGCCCAAATTAAAGGGATATCTGCACGTAGGCAAGGAGTGTAAGTATTAACACCCAGATAAGCAGGGATTCACACCAGACAAACAGGCAGAAAGCAATGCCCTAATCAAGGCACTACCAAAGAGAAAACCACAGTCCTACCAATACTGGCAGGACAAACTACTCTATGTTAACAGGGAGCTAACTCCACACTCACCAGCAGTGGATGATGTTCCCTAGTAAGGTAACGAGACATCTGCACGTGAACGACCAAGTTTAGGCAGCATCAAGGACTCTGTGGACATTCTCAGTCATCCAGGTCATGGTTGTCCCAAAGGTGCTTTTTCAGGAGTTGAAGAAGCTTCTTAGATGAGAAGCAAAACCTCTTCAAAGAAAAAACAAGAAAGCCCAGTTGCCTCCTGAAAAAGCACCTTTGGGACAACCATGAGAAAAGCGCATGAGAAGAGCACATCTTCCTTCCCCTGTCCTGACCACTTTCTACAGAGGGAGGATGGACAGCATCCTGTCATGCAGCATCACAGTCTGGTTTGGAAGCATCACTGCTTCAGACAGGAAGGCGGTGCAGAGAGTGGTGAGGACAGCAGAAAAGATAATTAGCAGTTCCCTCCCTCCCATCCAGGACATAGAGCAGAAGCGCTGCTTGAGCAGGGTCCTCAAGATTATCTGGGACACCACACATCCTCTTCACAACCTGTTTTCCTTCTTACCTTCTGGGAGGAGGGGGCTCCGTGGTATCCATAGCAGAACATCCAGATTCAGCCATAGTTTCATTCCATACAGCATTAACCTTGTGAACTCTCAAGCTTCCTCTTTCCATTATATATTCAAGATGGACAGTGTTTAATACTTATTTATTATGTATATGGAGGGGTGTGGGTCTATACATATGTTGTATATAGTATGTTTAGGTGTGTGTCATGTATGTGTTTCACTTTGAGAGCGGGCAACTAAATTTCATTTTTGATGTGAGCCATTGTGCCCACAGTAAAAAAATGACAATAAAGGTTATCTTATCTTATCTTATCTTATCTTATCTTACCTTACCTTAATCCTAATCCTAATCCTAATCCTAATCCTAATCCTAATCCTAATCCTAATCCTAATCCTAATCCTAATCCTAATCCTAATCCTAATCCTAATCTTAATCTTTATCTTTATCTTATGACCTGGATGATGGAGCATCTCCATGGACATTTAGCTGTGCACTTTGGGATGGATTCCCTTCGGATGGTGCAGGAGGATGAACGTATTTCCAGAAAACATTGCAGATTCTAGGAACCATTTGCGCTTCACTGTGAGAGGTAGACAACACAGACACATCCCCAACAGCCTGCGCCTGTCTTCAACAGTGAAGGGACCCAGGCAGAAAAACATCCTGCAGGAAGTACAACTCCACAACACAGTCCTTTCAGAAGTTCCAAGAAGGCTCCACATCCATTTGCACAACTCAGGTGACCCTGAGGACACAGATAAACCTCCAAGTGGCCTCAACGACTCTCTAAAAAGAGGCAAATGACCAGCTGTCTGCAAGGAGTATAAATCCTGCCATTTCCCCACCATCCAGTCAGAACTGAAGAAGCTCCTTGGATGAGAAGCGAAACGTCTTCAAAGGAAAAACAGGAAAATCCAGGGGGCTCCTGAAAAAGCACCTTTGGGGCAGCCGTGACCCGGATGACTGAGGACCTCCATGGACGTGATGCTCCCCTTAGATTTTTCCCTCTGCCTTGGACCCGAAGCCTTCTCCGGTTTGAAAGGTGCTTTTCACCAGGTGCTATAAAGGAAGACCAAGGGGCAAGAGTAGACTCACAGGAGTCCTTGACTTATGACCATAATGGAGCCTTACCCAGCACAGGTCGTAAATCAGGCCATCCACATGACTGACCCAATTTTACGTCTTCTTTTGTCACCACTGTTAAGGAAACTTTTTGTGATTTTGAAGTAGGTCAATGGTTCTCTATGCTCTGAGTTTTTTAAAAGAAATAAATAAATAAATAAAAACCCAGAAGTTAAATGCTTGTTTAGCATACATCTTTCCAACCAACATGCCTCAGAAGCAGGAATTCTTAACGGCTTAAAGGAGGACTACTACGAAGCAAGCAGGTGCTCCATCAGCCGAGGAGACAAGCATCGGAACAGAGAAAATCAATTAGGGCAAAGAAAAGAAGAATTAGATGGGGCCTAAGAACAGGGTCTCCCAACCTTGGCAACTTTAAGACCTGTGGACTCCATCTCCCAGAATTCACAAGCCAGGGAATTCTGGGAGTTGAAGTCCCCAAGTCTTAAAGTTGCCAAGCTTGCACATCCATGCTCTACACAATGAAATGATGATGGGGCCAAATCAAGGTTATATTCAGCCAAATACAGGTTGAGAATGACAGCCGCCTTGGGAATAGCAGAGTGTGGTGTGCAGAGAGCCACCCTAGACAAACCACACACCACACTGAGCATCACAGCCTCCTCAGAAGGCGCGGCCTGCAAAAGAAGCCGTTTCTTCAGAGAATACGCAATTTCACTCCGAACTGAGGCTGTCCCGGGGCCTCTTCTTGCCTTGAGGCAGAGATTGCACCTGCTGGAGGCTGGGTTGCACAACGGACCCACAATGGGAGAACACAAGTCCTTTCTCTGCTGTGATGACGGCCGAGGTCTCTGATCCGTGGAAGACCCTTCCTTGGCAAAAGACGTTGGGATGGTTTCCACCCCTTAGTAACACTCGAAAAGGGGCACCTGCACATTTTTTGAAGACAAAGGCCAACAGGACAAAGATGTGAATAGGTTGTATGCTCTGTGACAAAAGAGGGGCGAGAGAAATATTTCAAATGTTTTTATTCCAATATCAACAATATGTACAATATGAAGCTATTTCTATAACAAATAACAAAATATAACCAAGAAAAACCATA
>NW_015403724.1:0-3146 GCF_001527695.2 Protobothrops mucrosquamatus
GGCAAGTTCACAATAACATATAAGTCAAATAAATTTCTTTGGATTCAGTTAGAAGTCAACTTATTTTTCAAGCTATCACAGGAATAAGGTTTACTATTGGGTTACATTTTGACAAGTGGAGCTGTCTTGATAGTGATTCCTTTTCAACAATAGCAACAGAAAATGCTTATTTACTTCCTTTCCGTTTACTGTACTATTATATTTCTGGCAAATTCACTTACTGCTTTGTTCCACAAAATATGAAGTGAAATGAATAAGATAAAATAATCTGATTTTTAATTTTATTTCAAAACAATGAGATGACATCAAATTCACTGTTTCATCCCATGATTAAGATATGAACCCTGCATTCTTCAATCTCACTTTTTAAGAATAGGATTAATATGATGTGGCTACCAAGGCGAACGTAGGCTAATAGAGATAAAGAAGAATTGGTGTTGTCTGATCAATACATTGTTTAGACTTCAAGATTTCTCTCTGTCTCTCTCTCAGAGACACATACCATATATTTCCATGAGACAGAATTATTATTCCCACCAAACAGATTCCACTGTAGCCCCCAAAAGAATGAATAAGGGATGGTAATGTCTATCAATATTCAGGGAACCCAAATAAAGAAGTGAATAGTTTACACAAATAGTCAGATGTGTTTGATAAAAATAATGGCATTGTCTGCCATATTTAGTAAACTGCCTTTCCTTCCTTCCTTCCTTCCTTCCTTCCTTCCTTCCTTCCTTCCTTCCTTCCTTCCTTCCTTCCTTCCTTCCTTCCTTCCTTCCCTCCCTCCCTCCCTCTTTCTTTCTTTCTTTCTTTCTTTCTTTTTCTTTATCATCTATATCAATATCATCTATATCTTTATGATCTATATCTGTTTCATCTATATCTATATTTATATTATCTATGTCTATATCATCTAAATCTCAGTTTTGCCCTATAAACTGCTTTACATACATAAATAGTTAATTTATAACAACAATTCTCCTGCATCCTAAAATGAGAAAATGAAATCGGAATGAGGAAATTAATATAAAATATTTTTAAATCACAGGGGGAGCAAAGGAATCGATGATAAAAGCCCCAAATCAGAAAGTGGGTTAAAGAGAAAAACATGTGGCTTAAACGGTCTGGTTCCCTACTTCCCTCAGCTGATACGGCCACTGGGGGTATTAAATTAGTTTGTGCTGAATGTTCACAAGGGGGCTTTTTAGATGCAAAGCAGGTTGGAAGGCTCCACTGACTGACTCTTATTACCCTAAAGCCTTTCACAGAGGTCTCATCAGAGCAATCTGTCTCTTCATATTAACTCAGATATAGAAGCTGTCAATATTCTTTAATGTAGATTATGTGGAATGAGGACAAGTATTTGTAAATACAAACCTTTATTTCTCCTTGAATGTCTTCTGACTTCTCCATCTCTTTCATTGTATACTCATAATAAACTTGCATTTTAAGCAGCTAGTAGGTTGTTATTGCTTTGCTAAAAGTTTTTGCATAATCAGGATAGCAACGTAACCTACGGGGTTTTATTTTTATTTTGGAGGAATAGAGGTGACCATACTTCTGCTATTTATTGAGTGTTGCTATTTTCAGGATTGGCAAGCTAATTAGAAGGAAATTGATTATGGTTTTATATGGTTAATACCAGAGTTCAAAAGGAATTTGTGGGGACTTTTGTAGAGCTGATTCTTGTCTTGTCCTTCCCCTATTTAAAGGTAGTTCTCAACTTAAGACCTGGAACCTGGAACCTGCCCATTACAGTCATAAGTCATGTAACCAATCCATTTTATGATATTTTTTGGGGTAGTTATTAAGCAAACTCCAAATTAGTCTTGTAGGTTTCTCCATTTTCCCCAAATAATTAATTCACTGCTTTTCTTTTCCTGAGGGAATGGGGTGGAAATTCCTTTTCCCTCTTTCATTGGGGAGTGTTTTGGGCAGATTTTCAGGAAGAGGTCTTAAAATCATAAAGACAGAATCAGGTCTCACTCAGTTTCATCCACGTTGCTGTAAGATTGCTTGTTAGTGCTTGTTGTCTTCCGTTGTCAGCAGCTTTGGACTGGCGAATGTAGCTAGTCTTTCCCCCACCAGTTTGGAGGGCTTCCTCAGATCAAACGGGAGGGCTACTGCCCCCTCCATGATCAATGAAGGTCCCCTCTTTGCTTGTCGCCTCTATGGGGCAACTTTTGACCCTTTCCAGGGTCCCCCAGCGGGGCAAAATCGAACATGAAAGATGGAGTTCCATCTTCCTGCATCCATAACAACAAAACCGGAAGCCCGCTTGCATAGCAACTTTTAATAGAAGAGAATATTTATAGTCCAGGATTGAACTGTAGCATCCTTGGTGCTCTGTGAGCTTGGTTGTTTTCTTCCAGATGTTTCATTGTACTGATGATGTTATCTAGTTGGGTAAAGAAATGTTTGCAAGAAAGCAACCAAACTCAGAGAGAGCACCAAGGACTCCACAAATGGGCTTTTGTTGACCTCATGACAATATGTTAGCTGGAAATGCTACATGTAGCACAGATACAATTAAGGCTGAAGATCTGGTCTACACTTTCTTTATCCTACAAAAAAAGGATTTTATCACACTTTCCTGCAAAGTATTGGAACACTTGTTTTGATCCTTAAAGATCCATTGACTTTGGAAGCATGTCAGATGAAAGACCCCACAGCGGGCTGAATGAGGCCAAGCTAGAACTATTGGCTCAAATTAAGAACTTGCATCATAATCAATGGGTCTTAGTGGCAGTCATGGTATGTACATTCAGCAAAGATTTATGAACCATTAAAGTATAATTTCCCCCAATGAAAGAGACATCTCATTTAGTCTTACAAAGGGAAGAATATACGGAGCTAAATCTTTCCCTGATGCTTTCTGATTTTTTTAAAAACCTCTTTTGAAGTTACAGCTCTGATGTTAAAGAGCTTCAGAGGTATTTATTTATTTTTTTTATTTATTTTTCATAATTTATATGCCGCCCTTCTCCCCACGGGACTCAGGGCGGCTCACAGCATATTAAAATAACACAACACAAACAACACAACACAACATTTCCCCTATAAAAGCCAATTAAAAACCAAATATTTATAGTCTGTGACATTATTAAAATCATTAAAAATTATCCCTATTTAAAATTCACCCTAGG
>NW_015403725.1:0-3146 GCF_001527695.2 Protobothrops mucrosquamatus
CCCTCCCTTCCTGCCTTCCCTTCCCTTCCCCGTCTTCCCTTCCCTTCACTGCTTTCCTGGAATTACAGACGCAAACTCCATCCATACTAAGGAACGATGGATTCTCATACTGACCAGATGCAAGAGAGAGACCGACGCAAGTGTCATTTTTAAACTCAATTTTGGGTTCATCACAGCTCCACTTTTTATACGTGGATCGGGTCCCATCAGTCCAGCGCCATCCAGTTTCCTGTGCAATGCAGAATAAAGCATGTTAAGGTGGGTGAATGGGGAACATGGGGAGGGGGGGGGCTGATAAAAAAATTTAAATTCCAATTCTAAATTTAGGTTAAATTAATTTAAAGGGGGAAGTCCTGCTAATTAGGCTTTTGTGCAAGCAAGCACCACACGGACGTTATCCTAAGTCATTCTTTCGATTGTCCTAGGCAGAGACCCAGTTAGGTCCTTTGGATGCAAAAGCGGCATATAAGTGTATAAGGGCTATTGCGATTGCGATGCATAGAATCCAAGGTTCCTGGGGCTATAAAGATCCCTGAGCCTTTGAGTCCAGCGGTGTTGCGATTCCGTGCCAGCCTGTGATTCCAACAGCTGAGTCCGGGGAATCTGAGGAGGAGGGGGGGGGTTGGGGAGCCATCAGAGTCAGGCTCTGATGAATTACAAGACTCACAATCTGATGAAGAGCCTGGCCCCTCCAATTGTGGTTAGGATGAGACACAGCTGTGTGGGGAAGATGAGTCAGACTTTGAGGACTCACAGCTGGAGGTCATTACAGACCGAAGGCAATTAACTAGAGCAGGTCAGAGGAAGTCAATAGGGCAACTCCAAGGCAGGAGGAGAAGGCACTGAGAAGCCACGCCTTGGGGCTGCTTAATAAAAAGGGAAGGTGTGGGCGGTGCTGGTTGCTGAAGGCAACCGTTTGTAAAGAACTTCCAGGGATCATGGTCTGCTTGTTTTACCAATGAATTTCTTGTTTAACTCCTGCTCTGTTTGCTTTTTTAACCAATTATCTGTTGGAAAAGTATTCTGTTGTTTTTGTTTTGGAGAAAACGTATCAGGACTGTTTTTGAAATAAAAAGGGGTTGGTTTTCCCAGCCTACTGTTAAAGAGGGGTTTGTTCTTGTGACGCAACAAGGACGGACGTAGGCTGGGACAGAACAAGCGGCCTGCTCAGTGCGGGAATCCAGGTTAAAACACAGGTAGTCCTCGCCTTACAACCACAACGGAGCCCAAACCTTTTGTTGCTAAGTGAGAAATTTGTTAAGTGGGTTTTGCCCCGTTTTACGACTTGTCTTGCCACATTTGTTGAGTGAATCCCTGCAGGTGTTAAATTAGTCACATGGTTGTTAAGTGAACCTGGCTTCCCCCATTCACTTTGCTCGTCAGAAGGTCACAAAAGGGGATCATGTGACCCCCCTGGGACACTGCGACCGTCATAAATGTGAACTGGTTCTCAAGCATCCGAAGGTAAATCACGTGACCCTGGGAATGCTGCAACCGCTATGGGTGTAAAAAACAGTCACAGGTCAATTTTTTTCAGTGCCCTTGTAACTTTGAACGGTCACTAAATGAACTATTGTGTCAGGAGCAGCAATGGGACGGTTCTTAGATACTACACCACACAATCTATCTAGCCCATTAACATGGGACAAGACCAGCATCAGGGACGGAGATGGAACAAGGTGGCTGGGCTATTCAAGGATGGTGTAAATCACTACTCAGGAAACAGCTGTACGGAAACAGCTGCTGGTGGCTCAGAGCCAGGAGGACTCACCACACTGGACCCGTTATCTCGTCGGAGTCCAATCCAGACCAAATCACCCTCCAGGTTTTCTTTGGTGACATAAGCACCGATGCTTTTGACCTGCTTGTCTTTTGTCAGAGATGCTAAATGGCCTCTCCATTGGAATTGACACTCTTCCTGCAAAGAGAGAAGAACCAAAAATATCTCAGCACCAACAAACCAGGTTGTCAATTGCAGGTCTGCTACAACCCGGGGGGTGGGGGTGTGTCTTGCAGTCTGGGCAGACAAGATCCTCCCAACTAGGTTCCTGCCATTGAAGTTCTCCTAAGAGGGGCTGCAGATTCAAGCATGACTTTCTTGCCCAACAAGGAAAAATAAAGAAAAAAATATATTGGGGAAGATGGCTCTCGGGCTTTGGAGCAAAGTGTGAAAGTGGTGTCATGTTGGGATTTACAGCATTTACAGCAAATGGTCAAGCAATTTTGCTTTGCATTATTTGTATAACCTATAGGAATGGATTATTGTTAAGAACCTGACCAAGTATAAGAAACTATTATAACTGCATTGAATGTGTGCATTTACATATCATATGCTGTGCTTGAACATCTTAGTATAAGAAATATGTTTACACTTGGTGTTATTTGAAAAAACAAACCACAGAGCCTGTCCGGGTAACTCCGGACATGAGAGAAAACTGCTTTGCAATTGCCTGCTGACCCACTTGGTTTTCTGCCCTGCAACAAGTGTTACTTGGTTTTCTGCCCTGCAACAAGTGTTACTTGGTTTTCTGCCCTGCAACAAGTGTTACTTAGTTTTCTGCCCCACGACAAGTATGTAACCAATCATATTGTAGTATGTATTTAACCAATTATATTGACTCTTGCATATTCCCCCATGTTGGTTGCTGAATAAAAGAGGAGCTCAGAACACGCCCTGGGTTCTTTTTTGGCACCCCAAGTCATACGTGAGTGTGGTCTTAATTCTTAACTCGTGCCAAGAGCCCACCCTAATGCGGCAAAGGCGATAGCGCCGCATTCTGGTGACCCCGACGTGATTCTCGTGGAGATCAGTCCAATCAAACTGCCCATTGCTTGCTCACCCAAAGAGGGCCGCGCACTTCATCCAGCTGAAACACGACTGGACCATTGGTAAGCATGGGTATAAAGTTCTCTCAAATTCAGACAGCGCATCTGAAGGAGTTGAGAAAATTACTTGATTCCTCTATAAAGATCGCCCCAAACGAAGGCAGAAATTTGCCACGTTTGAAAAATAAAGAATTAATTGGCCTTCTAAATTACATTTGGCAAAAATGTCCATCTTATCCTGAAAAAGGATCGCTAAAATTAACAACATGGACAAAATTGGGGGAATATTTTCATGCAGCCCCTAGGGCTCCAATCCAAAT
>NW_015403726.1:0-3145 GCF_001527695.2 Protobothrops mucrosquamatus
AGAAGGTGAAGAGTGGATAAGCCCATGATAGTTTGATAATAATTACCTGTGTCATTTATTCATACTTTCATATTTCCATATAACTGTCTGCATTTAGATAAGGGTGTGGTGACAATGTCTCAAGTCTAATTTGGATTGTCAGTTAAGCATGTATCAAGAAACCATTTGAAGAAGTGTGTGTGTGTGTGTGTGTGTGTGTGTGTGTTCTGAACTGCTTGTGGTTTTGCTGGATAGAGTAAACTTTTTTATGCAGAGACAATGGCAGAGTTCATCTCCAATCGGTGTGACTCAATACTATCAGTGGAATCCCTCCAACACTAAGCATACTCCAATGTAATCTTATTTCCCTCTAACTCCAATTAAGATTTAAATTAGCAATACTGGTTTTTTCCCAGCTTGCCCTCAGGTCCACGAACTGAAGTTTCAGAGAACTGCAATAAACAAAAGCTCTCCAACAGGCACTGAGCATGTGCTTTTTAGTTACAGTTATTCACTAATGTAGCCAGAAGCACCATGGAAATGGGTATTCTAGTAATGCGTGAATGCCTACATAGGCAACATTTTTGCTCTTGGATCTGCATTAACATCTATTTACGTCAAAATGTTGTTAAGTAGCTGCATCAATTTTCCATTCAGTAGTCACCTATTTGAAGTGATAGATGCCAACACTCCAGAGAAATTAAATACAGTGTTTGCATTATTGGTAAGAAGCATCCTAGTTCATATTCTGAAACAACCTGAACCTTGTTTCACTTTTATTGATGACCTGGGGTGATCTGCTCTGATGGCACCATTGCAATAGGTAGAGTAACTCATTGGAAACTGACATGTTGACCATAGGGTGGAAGAGAACTCAATAGATAATCCAAACCCTCATCTTCAGAAGCAGTATTTATCAAAGCATCAGATGGAAGGTAAAATATTTACCTCTATCTCCATAATACTCTTTTGAGTTCAGAAGCAAATTAATTGGATATTGTTGCAAATCAGATATCAGACTAATATCAGTGTATCCAATGGGCTTGTGATCTATCACTTGTACCCATATGGCTATTTCATTGGAAAGGGAGAAGAGACGAAATCTTCAGAAATGATTCATTTATTATTGTAGCTTTCTTGGTTGTCTTACAAACATGTCTTACATGTTTAGAATTGGCAAGTTATCTTACATTATCATCTGCTGGTATTAAAAATCCAGTGTGCATACAAGACATTTTCTGCTGATATATATATTCTCTAATTCATAAATGACTTAGACGAGGAAATAGAAGGGGAACTCATCAAATTTGCAGATGACACTAAACAGGCAGGAATAGCCAACACCCCAGAAGACAACTCAGGATCCAAAAAGATCTTGACAAACTTGAACAATGGGCCCTATCCAAAAAAATGAACTTTAATGTGGAAATGTTTTACATTTAGGCAGGAAAAATCAAAGGTACAAGTACAGATTAGGTGAGACCTGTCTCAAAAACAGTAACTGTGAGAGGGACCTTGGAGTCTAGTGAATGATCACTTGAATATGAGCCAGCAGTGTGCAGCAGCAGCCAAAAAAGCTAATACAATCCTGGGTTGTATAAACAGAAGCATAGAATCAAGATCACACGAAGTATTAGTACTGCTTTATAAAACCCTAGTAAGACCACACCTGGAATACTGCAGCCAATTTTGGTCACCATACTACAAAAAAAAAATGTTGAGACTTTGGAAAAAATTCAGAGAAGAGCAACTAAGATGATCAAAGGCCTGGAGACTAAAACATATGAAGAACGGCTGCAGGACTTGGGTTTGGCTAGTCTAAAGAAAAGAAGAAATAGGGGAGGCATGATAGCAGTATTCCAGTATTTAAGGGGCTGCCACAAAGAAAAGGGGGTCAAATTATTCACCAAAGCATCAGAGGGCAGGACAAGAAACAACGGTTGGAAACTGATCAAAGAGAGAAGCAACCTAGAATTAAGGAGAAACTTCCTGACAGTGAGGACAATTAACCAGTGGAACAGCTTGCCTTCAGAAATTGTGGACACTCCATCACTGGAGATTTCTAAGAAGAGACTAGACAGTCACTTGTCTGAAATGATATAGATTCTCCTGCTTAAGCAGGGGGCTGGACTAGAAGACCTCCATGGTCCCTTCCAGCTCTGTTCTATTCTAATTCATCAAACATCCTTATTTGGATATCATCTAATTATGCGGACTGAGGCTGGCAAAATGTGTATTAAGGAATCTGGGGGTGGGGGAGGGAAAGAAAAGTCCAGTCTAGGTTCTTCTGGGAAATAATTTGGGTGGTCCTAACGCACCAAGACTTAGAGGAAGCAGTGTGAAATCCATTTTTGACCATTTTTCCCAGATCAGACATCCATGAATCCTCAGCAATACACATCTGACAGAAAGGTATGCTATTGAAAGTTGTATGCAAATAGTAGTAACCACATTCAAAAACCAAGCTTACTTTGAAGGAATTTGCATTTGAAAAGCCTGAACAGAGGAATATACTTACTGTACATACACACATATAGTATATACATACATATCAGAGAATAAAAGCCTGGGTGATTTGCATTTTTAAAAAAGGTTCCTGATAATTTACACAAGCATTTATGTAAATTATAGGAAGATGCATAGAAAGCTGCCGTATGTTACAAGATGTTGCAAATGAAAACAGTTACAAAAGTCTCTAATAATAGATTTTGAGATATCTATTTTTAAAAAAGGCAGATGGGAATATTGCCCTTCTAAAGCAGACAGAAGAATTAATGTATGTCCAGAGGGTTACTGATAAGCAAAATCAGCTAGGTATCACCTTTCAGGGTGTGCTTAGGAATACCAATGTATTTAGTGAAACACAGAGATTTAATTAAGGTCTCTTCTTCCAGAAAGAACATTTGAAAAATGATCCTTTAGGAATCAGATTAGTTAGGTGAGACAATATATAAGAATATCTCCTGACTCCTAGGAAACAGTCCGTGACCTTTTATCTGTGGTTGTAGTTTCCAGAACCAAAATAGAGAGAAAGCCCTTTCAGAATCCCATACTCTAAATCTAACACACACACACACACACAGAGAGAGAGAGAGAGAGAGAGAGAGAGAGAGAGAGAGAGAGAGAGAGAGAGAGAGAGAGAGAGAGAGAGAGAGAGAGAGAGAGA
>NW_015403726.1:10589-12730 GCF_001527695.2 Protobothrops mucrosquamatus
CCAGGTGCCGAGGGAATTGCCGTGCAACCACACTCTCAACAACCTTCGCCGCAAAGCGAAGGTTGGAGACTGGACGATAGTTGGCCAGCTCATCTGGGTCCAGGGAAGGCTTCTTGAGGAGGGGCCTCACAACGGCCTCCTTGAGGGCCGCAGGAAATGCACCCTCCTGCAAGGAAGCGTTAACAATTCCCTGGAGCCAAACAAACAAACAAGCAAACGCATACACATACATACACATACTGTATATTAGAACAGAGTTATCTCCTCCATTTGTATCAAATGTGCCAGGGTTTGTATTTATGCACATACTCTTCTGACTCCATGAATATTGGGAATTCATTTCATAAGTGCAATTCATAGATTCTGCTTGCAAATCCACATCATGTTTGAAGTTGCGTAAAACCAGTATATTTGCAATGGATTTCCTTCTTATTCAAGAACTTACATTCTAAGCTCCTTCAGCAGTTTCCAGATTATAAATTGGCAGATACAGTTTCTTGGGGTAATATATTTTAAGGAGGTAAACCACACTGGATCTTGTCCTGATTTGAAAACAACTTCTCTCCTCCAATAATTTCTCATGAATTACATTAAAAATAAATCAAAATAGTAAAGATATTCCTTCATGAATTGTATGTCAATGATATTAGCACATACCCAAATATGTTTGATTTATATATTGCTGTGTTTGGATATAACAGCAAACTATGGTTTATTATTATAGGCATGAAAACCAAGTAACTTATTCAAAGCTAATGGAATATGGCTTCTCCATTACCTTAAGAAGAAAGAGCAGTCTTTTCTTTGGATCAAAAACAATATTTGTGAAATGTGCACATTTTCTACATGAATATTGAGAGTTGTCCCCACTCAATTGAGAATAGCGATAAAGGGAGCAATCAGAATTAAATTTCAAATTCAGAAATAGATAAACACAGTAATGAAGTGCTAAGGTTTCAGTGTTACTGAAGAAACATCACTAGGTGACTCAAATCATCACCACCACCCACCCAAAAAATCCTAGGGAGAAATGTAGATAGACTGTGATTTAACTAAAACTGTCTCTTTGGGCTCTAGTTTTCTATTTGATTGATTGCTTTACAAATGGATTGATTGAATGAAGGATAATTCAATCATATGAGCCCTTGCCTATAGCTTGAAGTAATCTAACAACATACTTAGCACTTATGCTTTCATTTTTCAAGACCTCTTTAATTACAGGATAGAGTTGTGGTCTTGATTCACAACCATCTTATGACAGATTTAAAGTTGAACTATAGCAAATAAAAAGACAGTCCATTCTTAGATACAAGCTTGGCTCTACTTTGAAAAAAGTCAGCATCTCAGTTTGTGAACTTAACCCATACTGTAACATCAATATTTTCCAGGTTTTCAAATGCTAAAGACCCCCCACCCACCCCCTCTTTTTTTAAAATGTGAGGCCCTGAGTGTAATAGGTTCTGTCTAAAGCAGGGGTCTTCAAACTCAGCCCTTTTATGACTCATGGACTTCAACTCCCAGAATTCCTCAGCCAGGGTGCCTGGCTGAGGAATTCTGGGAGTTGAAGTCCATGAGTCATAAAAGGGCCAAGTTTGAAGACCCCTGGTCTAAAGGGAATAAGAATATAAAGCTATATATATCAAAACCAACCAGAAATGTAAACAGCATTTCATAACTGCCAATGAAGCTACAGTATATGGAAAATAGAGATCTATACAAATTTAATTGTCTGAAAGTAGTTTAATGTAGTGGTGAAGGCATCAGGCTGGAGACTATACATTCTAGTCCCACCTGAGTCACAAAGCCAACTTGGGACTTTGGGCCAGTCACCCTCTCTCAACCCAAGGAAGCAGACAAGGGCAAATTCCTTCAAAAATCTTGCTAAGATTCAAAGGGACACACACATATCAAGTTACCTGGTATTTCTTTTTCTTTTTTTTTTAACTAGGAATGGCATTGGACAATTTTCTATACCTGTTTAAAGACCTTTCTAATTAAATTAGAATTACTTGGAGAGGAGGCTACCCATACATGATTCTAGAATGATCCCAGCTTATTTTGTAGATACGCTGTTCTGAATTATTCAAGACAATATTTCTTCCACATTTTACATGGAAGGTAAAGATTAACAGATTTTTTTG
>NW_015403727.1:0-3145 GCF_001527695.2 Protobothrops mucrosquamatus
CTCTGGATCCTCCCGGAAGGGCTGCAGATGAACGGGGTGGGGTGTTGGGAGACCCCCCCTTCCCCCTGTGGATCTTAGTTGGCAATTGGGGGAGGGGGTGCTGAATTTGCTTAGAGTGCCTGTCTGTCTGCCCTTCCCGCCTGCAGGAAGCGGGGATCCCTGTTCCCTCTCCCTCCCACCCCCCTTGGCAAGACGGGGGCTCCCTACCTGTGCCCGGGGCCCCTGGGAGGGTCAGGCCCCAGCCCTCGCTTCTCCCCCCGGAGAAGTGCAGCCTGTGCAGCCGGCCTCGTGCAGACCCCCCCATGTGCTGAATCTCGGGGGGCTCTTAGAATAACAGGCAGCCTGGCCTGCTGTGGGCCCCCAGGGGGGAGACCTTGAAAAGCCAGCCGAGGGCCCCCCCACATGTTGGTTCCTCCTGCAGTGTGAGCCATGTTGCTTTCCTACTGCTGAAGGGGCTCCCTTACTTGGGGTGGGGGGGCTTTTCTGCCTGACCCCCCCCCAGAACTGCAAAACCAACTTGGCCAGGGGCTGGTCACACAACCGAAGCGTCTGCCTCCCTGTCCTTGGGCAGCTGTGTGCGCTGATTGGGCCCAGGAAGAGGCTCTGGGAGGGGGGGATAAGCAGCCCCCCCCCGTTCCAGGCTACCGACCAGAAGGAGACAGGAGCCCCCCTGCAGCCTCTCCTCCCCTGGAAGATCCGGTCGCGTCAGCAAATGAGGAATTTCCCTGCGGTGCTACCAGCCACACAGACCATCCTCCCTCCCAAGGTGGTGGGGGGGCTCCTGGCCGCCGCCCCCTGGGCCACGGGGCGCTACTTGCCCACCTCCCCCCCACCCCAGGGCCTGTTGGGGTTCGCCTGCTGTAGATTGTCGGCTGCTTCCCTTGCTGTGTGCATCGGCTTATAAAGATTTCCTTTTGTACGTGTCCTGTGATTGGAGGTCTTTGGGGTTCGGGACGAGAACGGGGGGCCTTGCAGGATAAGGGGGTGCCAAGGAGCTCTCCCTCCACCATACCCCCCTCAGACAGAAACTTGGGGTTCACTCCTTGGCAGACGGTGAGAGGCTTTCATTGCTGGCACTGCCCAGCGCTGGGGGGGGGAGAGAGGGGGAGTCAGACCCCCAGAGCCAAACTTTTGTATCGGTCAGCTCCAGGGTGGCCGAGGACTTGGCGTGAGGGTAGCCCCCCTCGTCATGGCCCCTCCCTGCCTGGTGATCCCAACGTGTTCCTCAATACAGGGAGTTCCCCCCTCTTAGGGGGTGCCCCCCATCTTCCCCAAGCTGCCTGGTTTTGGGGGGAGACACACCGGTGGTTCGAATCGTCCGGAGGGTCCAGAGAGGCCGTCCTGAATCCTGCAAACTTCAGAGGCTCCTTGAAAGCCCCCTCCGGGTCGGATTGCGCCCCCTCTGACGGAGCCAGCCCACTCTCTTGGGTCATCCCAGGGCTCCTGTCAGGGGTGGCTGTGGGTGCCAGGAGTGGCCCTTTTGGGGGCCGATGGGCCACTGGCTGTCTCCCTCAGATGTGGACATCTGCCCTGCACTTGTCTGGGGCTGCGGGAAGAGGCACCCCAAGTGTCAGTGGGTGCCAAACACAGGCAGGCAGGCAGGCGCCAAACCACTGCTCCAGTTCCCACGTCAGAGAGACCCCGGCCTGCATATTCTTTTTGGGGGGGATCTCCCCACGAGATGGTCAAGGGGATGAGACCCAGAGGGTGACTAGGCCCTGGTTTTAATTCCTGGGGGTGCCGTTTTGATTATCATGGCCTTGGTTCCAGAAGTTTAGGAGGTGACCAAGATGAAACAACAACAAAAAATAGCCCTTGGGGGCCCCATCCCCTAAAAGACGGGGGTGGGGGAGCAATTGAGATTTCCCCAGAGAGGAAAAGAACATACAGACAGTCCTCGGCTTATGACCACAAACGAGCCCAACATTTCCGTTGTTAAGTGAGACACTTGTGAAGTGGGTTTTGCCCCACGTTACGACCTCCCCTGCCACGGTTGCTAAGTTAATCGCTGCAGCTGTTAAGTCAGAAACCTGGTTAAACACTTCTCCGTTGACTTTGCCGCTCCGAAGGTCGCAAAAGGGGGTCGCGCGGCCTCCGTCGTAGGAACCGGTCACTCTGGATTCTGATCACGGGACCCTGGGAGAGGCTGCCAAGGTGGTGACTCTGGCCAGACTGAGGGGTGGGGGAACCTGCGCTCTTTTATGACTGACTGGTGGACTTCAATTCCCAGAATTCCTGAGCCAGCCATGCTGGCTGAGGAATTCTGGGAGTTGAAGTCCACCAGTCATGAAGGGGCCATAGTTCCCCCATGCTGGCTCAGGAATTCTGGGAGTTGAAGTCCACCAGTCATGAAGGGGCCATAGTTCCCCCATGCTGGCTCAGGAATTCTGGGAGTTGAAGTCCACGAGTCGTGAAGGGGCCATAGTTCCCCCATGCTGGCTCAGGAATTCTGGGAGTTGAAGTCCAGGGGTCACAAAAGAGCCCATGTTCCCCATCCCTGGGCCGGTCTAAAGAAAAGGAGAAATGGGGGGGGGGACACAATAGCAGCGTTCCAGTATTTGAGGGGCTGCCACGAAGAAGAGGGGGGGGGCTCAAGCTATTCCCCAAAGCACCAGAGAAACAACGTTTGGAAACTACACTGGAGGTTTTTAAGAAGAGCCTGGACAGCCATTTGTCTGAAACGGTATAGGGTCTCCTGCCTGAGCAGGGGGGTTGGACTAGATGACCTCCGAGGTCTCTCCCTACTCTTGCTATTCTGTTAAAACGGGGTTCTTGATAGACCTGCGAAAGAGCTGGTCTAATCTACGGCAGCAAACCATCCCATTGTCCAACAAAGGCATTTTGTTCAAGGACGTTTTTGGGGGTGAAATGTGCTGAGCTGGGCAGATGGTTAGCAGAGCCTGTGAGAAAGGGACCCTTTGAGAAAATCGTCACTATAAATGGGCTTTTTTTTTTTTTTAATGAACGGAAATAGGACAGGTGCCCTTAACCGGCTGCACACGTGGAATTAAGGAGAAACTTCCTGACAGGGAGGACAATCAGCCAGTGGAACAGCTGGCCACCAGAAATCGTGGGCGCTCCATCACTGGAAATTTTTAAGAAGAGACTAGACAGTCACTTGTCTGAGACTGTATAGGTTCTCCTG
>NW_015403728.1:0-3145 GCF_001527695.2 Protobothrops mucrosquamatus
GAAGAAGAAGAAAAAGAAGAAGAAGAAGAAGAAGAAGAAGAAGAAGAAGAAGAAGAAGAAGAAGAAGAAGAAGAAGAAGAAGAAGAAGAAGAAGAAGAAGAAGAAGAAGAAGAAGAAGAAGAAGAAGAAGAAGAAGAAGAAGAAGAAGAAGAAGAAGAAGAAGAAGAAGAAGAAGAAGAAGAAGAAGAAGAAGAAGTTGTTCTGATAGGCAGATGGTGGGATATTTCTGCCCTGGTCTCTCCCCGCCCCCCGCCCCCCACTACAGATCTCCCTTACTTCCTTGGATTCTGGCAACTGGATTTCAACCACGAAATCAGATGGAGAACATGGTCAAAGAAAAGATTTCTTTCCATCCCTCAAACATCCAAGGATAATAAGTGACAGAACTGACAAGAGAAAGCACTTCTTCCACAGCATGTAATTTGCCTGTGGGAGTCAATACACAAGATGTGGTGACGGTCACAAATTTGGGAGGCTTTCAAAGACTGGGTAAGGTCATGGAGAAAAGGTCAGTCAAGGGTTGTTGGTTTTGGTGATTTAACACTAGCCCTGGATTAGGGACACAATGGCTCCAAATTGCAGGAGGAGAAGGATGGGAGAGGATATGTCTCCCATCATCTGCTTGTAAAGACCTGTGGTTGACTGACAGAGGAACAAAATCCTGGGCTACGATGGGCCTTGATCCAGCAGAGCTATTCTCACAGTGTCTACAAATTCTTGCTATTGCAGCCACCTTTCAACCACGTGAGATCCATCTTTGAAATGTTCAGCAATTCCACATGCTTCCCAAGCTGCATTCTACCTGTTCTGCTAACCCAGACATGTCAAACACAAGGCCCGGGGGCCGGATGCAGCTCGCAAAGTGGTTTCATGTGGCCCGCGAAGCCATCCTGGAAACAGTGAGGGAACGGCCCCCACTGCCTTGGCCCTGGCCCAGGCCGGTCGGAAGCCAATGTACAATTTTGTGGTGGCCATCTTGGCACTTGCCCCGGTGGACCATGCCTTGGCACTTGCCCCGGTCCCACCCCCTTCTGCCAGAGACCCTCAGATCTGTCCCACTCCTGCCCAGGCCCCCACAGGCACCCTTGACGCGAACAATGTAGAGCTGGCCACGGCCACCCAGTAGGCCACACCCACTCCATCCACGCCCACCCATTAGGCCGCACCCACCCTGGCCACACCCCCCCCAGGGCAACCACAATGCTGATGCGGCCCTCAGTGAAATTGAGTTTGACACCCCTGTGCTAACCCCAAGAGAACAAGGAAGCAACTGAGGCCCTAGATACATACGTCGTCGGTGAAAATCGCCAATTTGCCACTCTCTAGCATGTCTTCTAACTCTTCATTGGTTGTTGTCCTGCCAGCTGCAAGAAGGAAAATCAGAGTCATGAGGAACGACTGCACGGTAGGGTAAAAGCACTGTCTCACAGGATCCAGCTTGCTTCTGGGCTAATTCCCAAACTGCCTTGCCTCCCCCTCTGGTTAAGGAGGAAACACCTGAATTTGTTTTTTTCATTCTTCTTGTTTCTAAACCTTAGATGTTTAAAATCCTCATTCCTAAAAGGGAGTTTCCCATCAATGGCTAGTACAAGGGGAAAAACTATGCTGCTATGCATTGGCATAGGAACCAGATCTCATTTGGACCACCATGCGGAAGAGGCTCACTTTAGATCCCTTCACTTAGGACTCCACCAACTGCAAGACTTGGAAGGAGGCATGTTCAAATGCCATCCACCTTCTTTGGAGGAGCATGCCTTCTGAGCTCTAGATAGAGCCTAATCTGTTGGGTTTCAAAACACCATCAGGGTTGGAGACATTTCATTACCTGACTAGGTAACATCATTAATGCTAGTCAGTGTAGCGCAGACATGTCAAACACAAGGCCTGGGGGCCAGATGCGGCCCGCAAAGTGGTTTCATGTGGCCCGTGAAGCCATCCTGGAAACAGTGAGGGAACCGTCCCCTCTGCCTTGGCCCTGGTCCAGGCCAGCCGGGAGCCAATGTACAATTTTGTGGTGGCCATCTATGCTGAAACGTATTCAGTCTTAGCTCCATAAGCCACTCCCCCCCCGCATGGCCTGAGAGGAACAGTGAGGCTCCTCCAGTGGACCATGCCTTGGCACTTGCCCTGGTCCCACCCCCTTCTGCCAGAGACCCTCAGATCTATCCCACTCCTGCCCAGGCCCCCACAGGCACCCTTGACGCGAACGATGTAGAGCTGGCCACACCCACCCAGTAGGCCACACCCACTCCATCCACGCCCACCTAGTAGGCCGCACCCACCCTGGCTACACCCACCCGGCCCCCTGAGGGCAACCGCAATGCTGATGCGGCCCTCAATGAAATTGAGTTTGACACCCCTGGTGTAGAGTTTTATTCCTGTTTATGTTTATTTTTATGTATTTATATTTCATCTTTCTAAACTGCCCATCTCCCTCAAAGAGGGGCTCACTCGCTTATATACTTACTAGCACTGATGATGTTACCTAGTTGGGCAACGAAACATCTGCCAGAAAACAACCGAGCTCAGAAAAGACCAAGAACCCCACAATTCAACCCTGAGCTATAAATATTCTCTTCTATAAGTTCCACTCTGCACTTATTTACGTGCTTCTTTGTTTATTTATTCATGTCAGAAACAAAAACGTTTATGTACTGCTCTCATCTTTCTTACAACTAATGTCACAGAGGTTCCTCTCCCCCCCCCCACTTCCAGCCTGTACGATCCATCTCTTCTGGGGGAATGCATTTAATATTTTACCACATAGGAACGAAATGAAGGGTTCGTTGTTGTTTTTTTTAAAGGAACTGCATTTGGACCCTTTTTTTAAAGCCAAATACTTAGAAAGATAAACAGACTTACTTATCTCCAGCTGTCTCTGGATACGATCTTTGCATCGATCTCGATATTTAGACTGAGTTGTGTTATATTCTGTCATCACCTCCACAAACTTGCGAGATAGGGTGGAGTGCTAGGGAAGAAAATGAGGAGATGGTTACAGAGGCAAAGCATAGATAGATAGATAGATAGATAGATAGATAGATAGATAGATAGATAGATAGATAGATAGATAGATAGATAGATAGATAGATAGATGGATGGATGGATGGATGGATGGATGGATGGATGGATGGATGGATGGATG
>NW_015403729.1:0-3145 GCF_001527695.2 Protobothrops mucrosquamatus
TAACAATATAGTCGTACATCAGTGTCGGTGAAGATGACTTATCTTCAGATATGTTTGAGAATATTAGGAAACAGAAACAAAGGTATCCAACAGCCCTTCTACTAAGAACTGATGAGGATGAGAGATACTGGCTTGCATAGATATGCTATAAATGATGTTAAAAAAAACAATTAACTCAGCTCCCACCTTGATATTTAATTCTTTGCAAGTACAAACATTTAAAAAGACCCAGCAAATTACCATAATAGGCACCTCTTTTCAATCAACTGTGATGAAGCAGTTTTATTAAAAATAAAGCAGTTTTAATATGTTTATGGGGGCACAATGGCTCAGCAGTTAAAAACACTGAGCTTGTCAGCTGGAAAGCTGACAGCCTGGTTTCAAAACTTGAGTGCTTCACAACAAGGTGAATTCCCATTTCTTTTCCCAGCTCATGCCCACCTAGCAATTCCAAAACATGCAAACGCAAATACCAGGAGCCATGGTGGCACAGTGGTTAGAATGCAATAATAATGCTCACTGCCAGGAGTTCGATTCTGAGTGGCTCAAGGTTGACTCAGCCTTCCATCCTTCCGAGGTTGGTAAAATGAGGACCCAGATTGTTGGAGGCAATAGGCTGATGCTATAAACTGCTTAGAGAAGGCTGTAAAGCACTATAAAGTGGTATATAGGTCTAAGTGCTATTGCTATTGTTACCACTTCGATGGGAAGGTAACAGTGTTCCATGCATCTTTTGCAACTAGCCATGTTGGCCACATAACCACAGCATTGTCTTTGGACAATGCTGACTCCCTTGGCCAAGAAATGGAGATGAACACTCTTGTCCTAGAGTCAGACATAACTGGACAAGGAAATTTTTGTATTTCACCTTTATGCTGATGGAAGGCTAGCAAAGAAAGGTCTGGAGGGTGGGGGATGGCTGCCATGTTTCCACCCTCTCATATCTCATTCAAGGAAAGTATTCTTGGCAGGCTTTCTGTGATAAATTGAACCAGGTAGGCCGATAAGAGTTGTCTGCTGTACAGTACTCCCTCCTTTATTTTTTTTACTCACAAATACCCTGTGAGGTATGTTGAGCTGACATGGAATGATTTGCCCTGAATCAACCATTGAGCTTCGATGTCTGAAGATGGGCTTGAACCACTGGTGGGATTCAGCCAGTTCGCACCACTTCGGCAGAACTGGTAGCTAATTTTTTGTTGCCCAGGCCCAGAATGGACTTCTGGAAGCGGCATCCACACAGAGAACCAGTTGTTCACATATTTGAATCCCACTACTGGCTTGAACAATTGCCAATTGTTCATCAGTGATGATGAACCTTTTAGAGACCGAGTGCCCAAAAACTGTCCCCGCCCCCGCTCCACCCCCTGCCCCGCCCCCACCCCACCTGCCCACAGGGCCACTCACCACCTCCAGGGCCCACCGCAGATCGCCCAGGCAGCCCAGCAGTGCCATGGCAGCCACGCCCTCTGCCCGCAACTGTGCACAATGGGGCGTGAGGCCAGATTCTTGTCTACGCTGCCTGACTGCCATGTTCTTAGCTGCGCTGCTCCGCATGGGCCACGCTCAGAGGCGAGTCTCCTCCAGGGGGGCTGCTGGGTGAGGAGGGGGTCACGGGGGGAGGCAAGGCTTGGGCAATGGCACGTGTGCCCACAGAGAGGGCTCCGAGTGCCGCCTCTGGCACCCATGCCATAGGTTCACCACCACTGCTATAACTAATGTACTCAACTAGCTCTCAGGAAACATTGAATTGGGGGATTATCTAACTTGTCTCTCATTTGTTGCTTATATAAATTCTCCCCGTGATCCTGTTGCATTCTTAACAAAGAATATCTGATTAAGTAGCCTGCGTGGAAGGAGAAATTTAGCACACACAGCTATAGGCAGGCTTGACTGAGAGTGTTCAAGTTACAACCTGCATGGATTAAAATAAATACATTCAGAATTGTATAATAATTATGTATCCTTTTGCATTTAGTAAAAGGTTTCTGGAATATTTTTTGAATTATGCTTTATTGGACCAATATGAAATAATATAAATATGTTTATATAGAAATATGCAATTGTATATGCAAAAAGGAAATAGGGGTGGTGGTGGAGATACGTGTTTGCAAGATTTGCTGATATCATCATGTTACTGAGTCAGATAAAAACAGTGTTAGGTCAAAGATCATATTAGTCCAGCTCAGTCAATGGTTATCTAGTCAATTTTTTTTTAACATCAGCAATGACTGCGTGGATAGAAGATCAATAATAGAAAACTACTGTAGATTGCTTTGCACTCTTTTAATCAATTGCTCTGTGTTAGGCAATCTAAACTTGCAATGGCATGGGATAAATCTAACAGCATACTAATTTGAGGTTATAGGAAATGTTGCTTGAGAATGAAGGGAATATTTTATCTAAGATTTTTTAAACAATGTAAAAATTTCTTTTCTATCTCAAGAAGCCCTTAAGACATAATTTTAAGTATTTTCTAGAGTTCGTTACATAGATGATGTTATATTGCAATATTCCTCAGAGGTTTTTTTAACATATTAAAATTATATACCGCAATGATTTCTACTACCTAAAGGAGTAGAAATTTCATTGTATATAAAATAACATTATATTTTAAATAAAGTAACATGCAGTAATTTAAATCTTTTATAGAAAACACATCTGAAAAACAACTCGGATGTAAAACCTTACCACACATCCTTCTTTTTAAAGAAAAATAATTCTACAAACCATATTTAGCAAACTAGCTAAAACTACAGCCATGAAGTTCTTAACCTGCCAGTGTTGAAAACAAACAATTGTCAATACTTTCAATGAGAACAGAACTTTCTTTAAAAGACCGGCCTTTTTTTGTTTTAGCTGTGTCCTGAAATGCCAATAAAGAGGTGGTTGGATGACCTTTAATAAATAATGAATTCCAAAGCGTGCTTACTAATGCAGGAGTGATTTATTATTTATTTATTTATTTATTTAGACTTATATGCCGCCCTTCTCCCTACAGGACTCAGGGCGGCTCACAGCATATTAAAACAACACAAACATTTTCCCCAATAAAAGCCAATTAAAAACAAATATTTAACGCTGTGTTAATTAAAATTCTGATTAAAATTGTCCCTATTTAAAATTCTCCCTAGGCCAGACCCGC
>NW_015403729.1:11080-12092 GCF_001527695.2 Protobothrops mucrosquamatus
AGAAAATACATTGATTAGGAATGTCCGGTGATTATTTTTCTTATAGCAAAATGGTTTCTCTATAATATTCATTTTCCTATTGCTAGAATGGTCTGACAACCATCTCTGGATGGTAGAAACAAATGACATTGCCTTTTGTTAACATCCCACACATCATCAAAGCCTCAGGGCACATTTTTCTGCTTTATTCCAAAGTACAATTTTTTCATGTTATATTGCCTTAAGCTCTCCTGTCCCTTTTGAATAGTATGTCTCAATTCATTGCATATTAAACCGATTAGTTCATAGGCTACTTCACAGAGGCAAGACTTCCACTGAACTAGTGCTTACCACTTATGCCACAAACCTTGTAATAACACAATGGTTATAGAACTCATCTTATAAATTGACGGCTGCAAAAATGAAACCCAGCACAAACATTTTTTTTTAATTTAACATTTTATTAGATTATTAGAATAAAATACAAAAAAAAGCAAATAATAGGATACAGTGGGGAGGGGAGAGGGAAAGAAAAGTGAGGGGGAGAAGGAGAAAAGAAGAAAAGAAAAGAAAAGAAAAGAAAAGAAAAGAAAAGGCATTGACTTCCGATTCCCTCTGTTGCAGTAGAATAAAGTATTAACATCGAACCTCAACTTTTTACTTTTCTATAATAGTATGAACTAGCCATTTCTATGACAAATCAATCTAATCAGTAAAACCCCAAATCAAAGTTTTTTTCGAGCTTCCGGTGGCAGGCGACCTCGTCGGACGCAGCTGTTTGCTGCCTCCCGCCTGTTTCAGCGTAAAAGCCATTCTGACAGCTAGCATCAGCTTTCAAACGGCTTGTACCCTTCCCCTGGGCATAAGGGGATAGGTGAGCTGCCCGGGGTAGGAGTTGAGTTCCCGAGTCGTCCCATGTGGACGATGTAGGTGAGAACTCCTCCGGAGCCCCGAGGCTTCTCCGCGATTCAGGACGCCTTCGCTTCGGCGAAGCTAGAAGTCGC
This sequence comes from Protobothrops mucrosquamatus, assembly GCF_001527695.2. NCBI lineage: Eukaryota > Metazoa > Chordata > Lepidosauria > Squamata > Viperidae > Protobothrops > Protobothrops mucrosquamatus. The sequence continues at coordinate 12,064 of NW_015403729.1, forward strand.
CGCCACTGCTGCAACTTAAATTGAACTGT
>NW_015403730.1:0-3144 GCF_001527695.2 Protobothrops mucrosquamatus
ACCTGTGGGTCGGGACCCCATTTGGGGTCGATCGACCATTTCACGGGGGTCGCCAAGCAAGGCTGTCCGCCATTTTTTTTGTCCGCCATTTTTCCCCCTTTTCCGGCGGGTGCCTTACCTCCCTTGGGCTGGGCCAGCTGGTGGTCGGCCTGCTCCGTCTCTGCCGCTTGCCAGCTACGCCTCGGCCGGCGCAGGGGGCAGAACCATGCATGCGTGGCGCTCCCGGGCAGGGAAAGTCCTCGACTTACGACTGGTTGGGTAGTCCTCGACTTACGACCGGTTTAGACCTCGACTTACGACCGGTTGGGGTCACGGCATTAAAAAGGTTGAGAACCACTGGTATAGGAAATGCTTGGTGACAGGAGAAATCAGGCCATGGAGAATAGCACGAAGTAGCATTTCTCAAAGTGGTGGTGCTAGGGCTGATGTTGAGGCCTGAGGGCAGTGGAAACTGGCTGAGACTCCTGAAGGCCCTGGGCCTCTACTTCAGGCACAGCTCCAGTGCTGAGACAGAGAACTGCTATGCTAGGTGGCCTAGATTGGAGAGGCGAGATATGCAGATGGGGGGGGGAGTGGCAATGCCATTGTGGTCAAAAGTCTGCCAATCGTCTGAATTTTTATCACGTAACACTGGGGGTGCCGCAATGGCTATAATTATGGATATAGGTTGTAAGTCCTTTTGTTCAGTGTCTTTGTAAGTTCGAACAGTTGCTGAACAAACGGTCATAAGCCAAGGGCCACTCATATACCCACTGCACATCATTTACTTTTTTATAAAGCTTTTAATATTTTTTATCATAATTTTTGCAAATTGCAGAAACTAGCACCAGGCCTCTGAATTTTTGTATTTCTTACAAGAAAAGAAAAAGAAATTGAACAATGGAAAATAGACATATTTCAAATTGCCTTATTAAAAAGCAGTGCCCAAAAGCTTATTTCAGAAATACCATCTGTCAGTATGAAACTCTGTCTGGAGTTTAACTTTGGGTAGCCAGTGAAATGCAGTAATTAAATGTCACAGGGCCTAGGAGACCATAATTCAAAATCCCTATCATGAATCTTCTGGTTTATCATATATATCATATATCTCTCGACTTATTCCATCGTATATGAAAAAAGAAATGCAGTTGTATGTTTCTCATACATTATGTGCAATTAAAAAGGCAGACAAAAATATCCAATAGCTAACAATATCTACACAGTATGAAACCATTTTAAGTTTATTTTTTTTTAAATGCTATTTTTAAAAAATATTAAATAATAACAAAACCACATAATATACTAAATAAAACCATAATTATACAAAAAAAATCCTTAAAGAAAAAAATAATGGAAGCCAAGAACGAAAAGATAAACTTAAAAAACCAAATTAACTAGATGGAAAAACCCTAATTCTGAATTCTGTATCTGAAAGAGAATTTGAGTATGCATCAGCTGTACTGAAATCAAATGCTAGTTCAATGCATTATACTGGAGTTATGGTTTTTGTAGATTTAAAATAATTTAATAACCTATTAAATCACTGGATAACCATTGGCCTAATAAGACTTGCACTTAAAACTACTTTGAGAGACATTAATATTACCTAATCGATACCCAAGAGAACATAACTACTTGCTTCATTTGATTCTAGCATCCATAGAACATATTGACAAAAAGAAATCTTGACTAGTGAACAGTTAGATTTCTAGATCATGACAAGGCTTGGAAAAAGCTAATTAACCACCCTCCAGCTAATCATATGAACACAGCCAACATGTCAGGCTTTGTTATGCTAAATGAAACAGCCCTGCTGCTTGTGTTGCAAAAACAGTGATGTATTTCAATCTTTTCCCTATGCCACAATTACTAGCAACAACTGTGTATGGAAAACCTGGGGCATAAAACAACAAGAAATGATAAATTGAAACACAAACATAAAAACAGAAAGCAAAAGCACATTGGGTTAGTTTTAAACCTATTTAAAACCTATCCACCTCCTTTCTGAGAAGTTACACCAGCTTGCCTTTCTCCTGCCCTTCATTTACTTCAGTTGTAGGACAAACTTCATTCTATTTTTTAGAAGAAAAACACATAGGGGACAAGTGCAGGTGAAGCTCATGAGATCCAGAAGGGAAAGGCGATCAACATGATATCCTCCCAATCATTTTGCAATACAAAGACCCTGAACCCCAGCCAACAGGGGAATTGAAGTTTAGAGTATTCAGAGGGCAACAGGTTGTGTCATCCTGCTGTAAGGTCTCAGGTCACATTCTCAATAAAAAGGGAAGAAAGGAAAATACCTTCATAGCATCTGTGACACAAGTGAGCATGTTGCTATCACAACTGTCTTTTCTGAAAGAAAGATAGACAGCTCAAAGCGCTTCTCAACTCTAATGGGGACCAGATCACTGCACAACTGGAGCTCATCCAAGGAAAGGGGAAGGCAGGTCACTACTACATCTCAAAGACAGATGCATATTCCATTAAGATGGAAAAGTTGTAGCCAACTGAACTTAAATATACTTCTCCATTTGATCTAAGCACATGTAAGGCCAAAAGTCTGATTTTTAGACAGACACTGAAACAGTGGCATTTCTCCCACACTTACAATCTTTAATTTTAAAGTGCTTTTTGTGGTATTATACTTCCTATATTTTATCTGCCTATTGAATGCAAAATTAAAAACTGTGCTGCTGTAAATAAAGTATAATTATATGAGACAGAGGCAATCGGGAAAAATAACTCACAGTAAGAGTAATATGCATGATATATCTTACAGAGAGGTCATAACACTTTGGTCTCCAAGAAAATGTAGTAGCAAGATGTTATTTCAATATTCTTGTTTTATCATCCAATCTAGTACATTCAGCTACTTTCTCCAATCCCAGAAGAGTTTCTCATATATCTAGACACATTTCAGTGTGCTAATTTAAACCTCTGCAGCAGAGTAGGAAACTTGAGGTCTTCCAAATGTTGCCAAACTATCATTCCCAATAAACCCAGCCAGCATACTCAATAGTGGGAGATGCTGCTATACTTTTGGAAAATCTGGATAGTTGCAAGTTCCTTTTCCTTAATATAGATCAGAAGTCCCCAACCACCGGTCCGTGGACCAGTACCGGGCCACAGCATGCCAGCAACCGAGCCTCACAAACAAGCAAA
>NW_015403731.1:0-3144 GCF_001527695.2 Protobothrops mucrosquamatus
CAGAGCTGTGTGGGGGCTTTCCGCCAAACAGTTCACCTCCTTTCCCTTCCCTGTTCACCTCCTTGCTGCCCCACACAAGGCGTTCCCCTCCCCACAATGGCAGGATCCGCACCAGCACCATTCGCCTCCTTGCTGCCCCAAGGTTTCCCCCCCAGTAATAGCAGAAACCATGCCAGCGCTGTTCGCCTCCTTGCTGCCCCTTGCAAGGCTTCCCTCAGTAATGGCAAAAGCCGTGCCAGAGCTGTTTTCCTCCTTGCTGCCCCACATAAGGCTTTCCCCCCCCACACACACACAATGGCAGGAGCTCCAAAACCTGCAGAGCAGCTGCAGCACTTTTTTAAAAAAAATCTTGCATCGCAGGCTGCCCCCCTCCCACACAGCCCATGATCACCCATCACAGGCTGCCCCTGCAGCATCATGGCATCTGCCTGCCACCGGATTGGCTGGCGGCTATCTGTCCCGTGCAGCCAAAGACCCGGGACCAAGGGTGCCTCGGTGAAAGGGCCAGACCAAAAGGTAGGGGGCGGAGGTCAGGGGCCCACTGGCCAGGGAGAATGGCTGGGGGTGGGCCAGCCAAGGAGAAATGCTGGAGATAAATGGGCTAAGGAGGGAGGAGGGAGGAGGCACACCCAAAGGTTGGAGCCGAAGGATCCTAGACCCCCTGAGAACATCTTCTACCTGCTTCTCTCTTCCTCTCTTGAGACAGTTAGTCTCAAAGGGTCAAGCTTGTTTTCTGAGCATCAGAAAGTCCCTACACCAGGGACGCCATTATCTCTTAGATAACCATACATGTGACACTTAAAGCAATATATCATGTATATCCCACACACCTACTATCTGTCTACTTTCAGATATGTTTTAGAAGACATATGTTTACATTTAATATTTAGCTTTACTGTTTAATATATTTTAGAAATCTTTTGCTTCTGACTTCTATCAAGAAATACTTAAAAATTTAAAAATAAAATGTTGCTATTTACAGCAGCAATGATTAAAAATTATTAGATATTAGGTGCTACTATGGAGTATCAATGGCCCAAGTAAAGTTTGTGAGACATGAGTCACGCCATGAAAGAGTCACTTGATAGTAAGATGGATGGCATATAAATAAATATAAATAAATAAATGTATGTTCCATATATATAAACACATTAGATGAAGTCTGATGCAAGGAAGGCAGAAAGGTTATTAATGAATGGGCAAAAGTAGCACAGAGTATAGTAAAGCTGAACAATAATTAAAATGTTAGCACAATAAACTTAACATTTCATCATGTATTAGCTTTATATTCATTGCATTTTGAAATAAATATTTTGATTACATTTTCTAATTAGAATTCGCTGGATTCATTTCAAGAAATGCTGTGTCATGGTTTTTCCAATAGTTTCAAAGATATATGCCTCTCTTTCCTAAGAATAGTCAAGTCAGCAACAACATTAAGGGGAAAAAAGTACTTCAACTTAAAACAACAATGTGCATTACTAGTCTTAAAACAAATTGACACACCAGTCATAATACGAACAGTTACAGCTCATTATTAAAAAAGCATCTCTCTAAAACACCACTGAGATTCAACTACTAAGCAATAGTAGAGCTAACCAAGTGATCTATGAAGAAAGAAGGATCACTCTGTTATTTGATGCCAAGAATGTGGGTGGCAATCTTAGCCAGAATCCAAAGAACCATTTAACTAGTTCCACATGGTCAAGAAGACTTTGATTTATGCTACACTGCATGTAAACTGAGGAGAAACATCATTCCTACAATGACAGAGAGAGACAAACAGATAGTGTTCCAATGTTGCAATAGCAGGGGGAAAGAAATCATACAGTACTTGCATTTAGTTAAATCAGTCTGCAGCTACCCTGTGGAAAAGAGTGCCAATAATTGGCTTCTTTCACCTCTGTTAGCCATGAACAAAAGCATCATTTGATTTCATCACAAGGGGCAAAATGAACCAAAGATAGTCAGCTAGCTGAATCAATGGGGTGGAATAACAATAACCTGCAGCATTTTCTTTTTCTCTTTGTTCAAACTTTCAAAGTTGTTAATTAAGACCTACAAAAAGCAACCCTACTGGATTCTTTCAGTAAGGCATTAAACTGCCTTTTTACTTGTATTTAAAAAGAGAAAGAAGCCTAAACTTCTGAAAGACGGTAACTAGTCCAATTATTTTTGTGTATTTTCGACAGGAAAATACAGTTACAATTTACCTCCTGAAAATTATTTTCAAGAAAATATAGGGTGTTCTGTGAAGTTTACTGTATCTTATTTTTAGTTTAATGTTAAAAGAAACATAAACATAAACTACAGATAGTTCTTTCGCTTATTACAACTGAGCTCAAAATTTCTGTTGCTAAGCAAGGCAAGTTAAGGGAGTTTTTCCCATGTTACGAACTTGCTTGCCACAGTTGTTAAGTGATTCATATGTTGTTAAGTTATTAAATTAGTTACACGATTGTTAAGTGGATCTGGCTTGCATTGACTTTGATTGTCAGAAGGTTGCAAAAGAAGATCACATGACCCTGGGACAATGCATCTGTCATAAATACATGCCAATTGCAGAGTGTCCAGATTTTGATCATGTGACCACAGGGCTACTGCAATGGTCCTAAGTGTAAAAACCAGTCATAAATCACTTTTTTCCAGTGCCGTTATAACTTTGAACAGTCTTTAAATGAACGGTTGTAAATCTAGGACTACCTGTATTCTCAGGAACCATGCTAATGAAAATCTATACCTTGTATACTTTCTTAAAAAGTATACAAAACTGTGTTTTTAGAGATTAATGACAGAAAGATGTCTGCATTTCTATCACAATACAAAGCCATGATAAAACTGCCTAAAAATACTTTATGTAAATTCAATAATTTCTTTTTCTTTTTTAAATCCATTCAACAAACAACTTCCCAACATATTAGAAATGCTTTTGAAATTCCCCCTTGGTTAATAATAATAATAATAATAATAATAAATTTAATTTATATGCCGCCCTTCTCCCAGCGGGACTCAGGGCGGCGCACAACATATTTAAAACAAAACATAAATACATTCCCCCCCGATAAAACCGAATTAAATCAAATTTTAAAGTTGTGTCTCTGTCAAATTGTTAAAAGATAAACCCCAAATAAAATCCTCCCTAGG
>NW_015403732.1:0-3144 GCF_001527695.2 Protobothrops mucrosquamatus
GAAGTAGGGAAGAAAGAGAAGGGGAGAAAGAAGGTAGAGAAGAAGGAGTGGGGATGCAGTAAAAGGGGAAATGGGCGAGCAACACCAAAAGTCATGTGCATGTATTTATTTCATTAAAAGTATCTTATATATAAGAATGTAAAAAGAATGTATGTTAATATCTGATAAATATCACAGTATATGTATGGGGGAGAGTTTGAAAAAAAAAAAAAAAAAGGAATAGTAACCAAAGCAATAAAGAAGGAAATAAACCAGCTAATCTTAGTCTTAACTAAGTTCTGGAATGTTGTAAGGGAAGAGGCAGGCCTCACTTCTAAAGTAACATTATTCCATAAGGCTGGGATGGTGCAACAGGGAATGAGATGTAACTAAGAGCTTCTTCCAAGAGAATCACACTGAACATGCTGATTCTGCTTAGAGAAGGGAGTCCAACAGATACTTGGGCATCGCATCATATAGAGTTTCATATGTCAAAATGAGCTTCTTAGGCTGCACTAGAAACTCTTTCAAGGCTCCTCATGCACTGCAGTAGCCCGGCCATGTAGTAATGAAGTTTCTCTATTTAACCATAAAGTAATGTTTGTAAGCCACCCAGAGTCACCCCTAAATGAGATGGGCTTCACATCAATCAATCAATCAATCAATCAATCAATCAATCAATCAATCAATCAAATAAATAAATAAATAAATAAATAAAAGAGGTCTTTTGTCACTCTTGTGAGATCTTTTTACCTCAGGTATGACTATTGGCACAAACTGGCACCTGGCCATAACCTCCATCTTTCTATCCAGTAGTAGGTCTGATTCCGAGAGTACCCAAAATAATTGATCTAATCCCTCAGTGCTAAGCCTACAGAGCTGACTGAGAATCTTGATGAACAAACAGTAGCTCCATCTTACCTGGGTTCATTTTCAGTCTATTTTGTCCTATGCAGAACTCTTACAGCCTCCAGGCAAAATTTCCATAGCATTATCCATAAAGCCCAGGGTGGTGATGCACAACTGGTTATTAGTGCAGTGATGATGTTGAACTGATGGATGACTTCCCCCATTGGTTTTATGTAGATGTTAAACAATAGGATGAAAAGCGTAAATGCTACCAGTGAGGGACATAATGCATCACAGTGATGCACAAAATAGTCCGAGTGGCCAGGTGAGATATTTATTTCTCCCTGAAAAGTTGCTGACAACCTATTGGTTACATCCCAGCCTAGATGTCTGCATTGCCATTTAGAGGGAATGGATTGAAAGTACCGCAAATGTTGCAGTTTCCAGAGAGTCTTTTCAATTGTGGTAGAATAGAAATATGTTAAATAATAAATCATATTCTGCTTAAATGTTGCAGGGAGAATATATGGAACATTTTTGTAGTATCCATTGACTATTCCTTTAAAAAATTGTGGCCTCTTTTCCAGGAAACCAGCTGACGAGCCAACAAGAAGCCCAATGTCTTCAACAATACATGACTCTGTATTCATTTGTGGATGAATCTAAGAAAAACTTCCTGGACTGGATTTCTTAGGACTACTAGATTAGAGCTATAAACTGCCAGTTGACCATTTGCTGTTAGTAAGAATTTGTGTTTTCCATGTCTCTAATGATCACTCAGATTTGTGCAACCAAAATCTAGGAGCCCTAGGCTTTCTACATTCAGAATTATCTCAGGAATTGCTGCCAGAATTTTTTGAAAATGTCTGTGCTGATGGGCCATTGGCCAATATACTGTATGATCCAAATGAATGAGTCCATACTAGGCCACTATCATTCCTTTTATATAAATAGCAAACTGATCATCACTTGATTTAGTTCTGGTCAGAGAAGGCATTCCATCCTCAAACACTGCCATTAAATATTATCTTTTTTTAAAAAAAAAGCATTTCAGCTACTGAAAGGGTTCAATGAGCCAAGTATGTTCTCAGCATAGGTTAGAAATCTACTCTTCCCTCTGGATAAAACTGAGATTAATTATAAAGAAAGTCCTGAACATCATGAACTCAGTTTGTTCATATTTGCCAAGAATCTTCAGGGATCTTAAAAGAGAAAGGGAGGGGTAGTCAGATCTATTGCTAGTCTTTTCTAGTCATTATGCAGTTTTCTCTGAGCTTGATGTTATGTTTTAATGATATTCTTTCATTGTATGTCAAAGCAGCCAAACTGGCCTCAAGACTTGGACTCTTCTTCGACAGCATGCACAAGGTATCTCACATCCTACCCGACCCTTCCACCCCCATCCCTCAAGGCTGACACAATTTAGTTGTTCTGCAAAGGAAATACTTTCATTTTCCACAGAGAAGGGGGAGAAGAAGAGGAAGATGCCATCTGTCTATCTCCAGTTTCCAACAATGGCCAAATCTGGGTATCGCTAGCAGCAGAAGTTGCTATCAAATATTTACAACATACTGTGGCTGATGGATGATACTCAAAGAGTCACATTTTTCTTTGCTAAGCCTTACTCATATGAAAAACATCTGGCCCCAGGGATGGACCGTGTGATTTCAACAGCGTCTACCTGCACACCATAGAATATCTTAAAAGATAATTGTAGTGTTTCATCTCAGGCCTCGACTTCAGAGAAACTACCAGCATTCCATGAAATGGGGATCTACAGTAAACCACTCCATTCTTTACAGTAATCCACATGGGGCGACATCTTCAGATTTTTTAAAAAATTACAAATGCCTTTTTAACCAGCCATGCTTATGCATGGCCATCATTATTTCACTCATCACCTAATACTTCAGATTAGTCCTTAGATTAATTACAATTAAACCAGCATAAAACGTATTGTGTCTAGTGGAACAGCATAGACACAAAAAAGGGAAACCTAAATGATGAGGCGGCTGGAACGGCTCCTTCTCACACTTGTACTTTTTAGCTTGGACAAACGATGGGGCAAAAAGAGAGATGATTCAGGTACATGAAAGCATGCATGAAATACTCAGGGGTAAAGGTAAGAAAAATAATGCAATATAGATGGGATTAAGTTTTTCTGCCACAGAATTTAGGGTTTTCCACTGAAATTAAATTTCAATATTGGAAAAAAGGAAGTAGATGTGTAAACAATATGCTTTAGAAATATGAAATCTGATGCCAATCCCTGGTAATGGCTACTAATTAGGATGGCTTCAAAAGGGGGAACTAGAA
>NW_015403732.1:10542-13082 GCF_001527695.2 Protobothrops mucrosquamatus
AATTTCTGATTATGCTATGAGATGCCCTGCGGCAATTCCCTTCTGCAGTTACCACAAAAGTCATTGCCAATGCGTTGCTTAAACTGTTCAGTAGAGTGGGTGTACCTAATGAGATTTTCACAGATCAAGCCCCAAACTTCCAATCTGCTTCGCTAAAGCATTTATATATAGCACTGGGGATATCTGGCAGGAGAGCCCATAGACAGATGGATTAACTGAATGATCGTATCAGACTCTGAAAAACACGTAAAAGAAATCTGCCCAGGATGTTTCAAACACTGGAACGTGTGCCTTCCTTATATAGAAAAGAGTCACAGTCTTTCCCCAGGAATCAGCCCTTTTGAGTTGCTGTGTGGAAGATAACCAAGAAGAATCATAGATGGGGTGAAGGACAGTTGGACTAGTAAAGTTCCTAATAAAGTTCTCAGCCAAAGACAAAAACTGCAGAAACTAGGTGACAAGACAAAGAACATCCAAAACTACTGCCAACTATGCAAAATGCAGGTATGATACAAAAGCCAGAAACAAATCACTAGAAGGGGCAGACAGAGTGTTGCTTCTGTTTCCTGCCAGGAATGCAAAATGCATTCCACAAAGTGGAACCTGCAAAATAGACTTGAGGGTGAAGAAACCACAGTCTGTCATGTCAACCAGTGGATTGAAAGTGCCCAGTCTAGAATGGTGACCTCATAAATTGGATTATTCAGCAGAGCAATTATAAACCTGCTTGTCACATACACTCATGCCCAATGTATTGAGACATGGTAGAACTCAGCTTAACTTCACCACAAAAAGCAAATCTAAGAAGATTTCAATGATATTTTTACAAATAAGCCAGGCACTACTACATTAGTAGAGCTCAGAAACAGAGGTAAATCTTACCATATTACAGAGATACCCTGAACAAAGAAGAAGAAAAAATCTGTTCTTGAACCATCTCCTAATAAAATGGTCTTCACCCATAGTGTTAGTTCGTAAGACAAAAAGAGAAGTTAAATTTTGTGTAGACCTAACACTTGTTAAGCAAGCAACTGTTTCATAATTAGCCTGGCCTAAGAATAAATAATCTAATAAGTACACATGGAAAATACTTATTTACTTTGGATTTGAGTAAAGGCTATTGACAAATTGCTCTCAAGGAAACTCCCAAAGTGAAAGCTTCTTCTGTAAAGGCAGTCTTCATTTAGAAATCACAACCGGGAGCCACAACTCAGTCATTAAGCAGAATGGTTTTACTATTGTGAATCCATGATTTCACATATGATCTTCAGCTTTCCTTTGCTTTAACAGACCAGCAAAGCTTATAAATATGAGGATTGGTTGCAAAAGTATATTTTCATCACCAGTGTACTTTAACTGCAAACTGTTGCTGTATAAGGAATTTGCTAAACAAGGACTACCTGTAATTCATATAACAGAACTTCTACAACTCTCCAGAGACCAAATACTTCTAGGCCAAGGAAAATGCTATGAACCATATTTGGATGATGTTGTTATTTACTGCAGAAGAACATGAGGAGCATTACCCAATTATTTGAGATAGTCAGCGTGACTCACTGTGGGGTTTACTCTCCGTCTATATAGCTTGCCCTGCCAGTTTTGGTGGGGTGTTGTTTTCTCCTTGACAATTCCTTGACTAGAGTATTGTTTTCTGCTTGTAATGCTAATCCCTGTTTATTTACATGTTAGTTGCTAAAGAGGATGTGCTCTAGTTTTTTTCTTCTTCTTGGCTTTTTTATTGTCTCTTTTGAAAGTGCATAAATATGGTTTATTTCTATGTGTCTGTTGATGGCTTATGTCTTATTTAGGTTACACCATTGGCTTGATGTCTTACTTAGGTTATATTTATAGATTAACAAGAAGTTAAGGTGGAAGAGCAAAAAAGATGTTGAGACTCTAGAAAGAGTACAAAGAAGAGCAACAAAGATGATTAGGGGACTGGAGGCTAAAACATATAAGGAACGGCTGCTAAAATTGGGTATGTCTAGTCTAATGAAGAGAAGGACGAGGGGGAACATGATAGCAGTGTTCCAATATCTCAGGGGCTGCCACAAAGAAGAGGGAGTCAAACTATTTTCCAAAGCGCCTGAAGGCAGGACAAGGAGCAACGGGTGGAAACTAATCAAGGAACTAAGAACTCCTAGAACTAAGGAGAAATTTCCTGACAGTTAGAACAATTAATCAATGGAACAACCTGCCTCCAGAAGCAGTGAATGCTCCAACACTGGAAGTTTTTAAGAAGAGACTGGACAGCAATTTGTCTGAAATGGTATAGGGTTTCCTGCCTGAGCAGGGGGTTGGGCTAGATGACCTCCAAGGTCCCTTCCAACTTTATTATTAATATTATTATTATTATTATTATTATTATTATTATTATTATTATTATTATTATTATTATTATTAACATCCAAGATGGAAGTAAGATCTTCCCCAGAGTTGTGGGGTTCTATGGCTGATTAGTATCTCATTTTTCAATTGAAGCAGTCAATGGCATCAAAATGGTGAATACAGCTAGGTGATCAAACCCCTGTCTCTTTTAT
>NW_015403733.1:0-3143 GCF_001527695.2 Protobothrops mucrosquamatus
ACAAATTAAAGCCAATTAGCACGTGAGCCCCCTCCCCCCAAGAACACCCCACACGCAGCCATCCACTTTTGGCGGAGATGCTCAAAAAGGTATTATCCGAGTTCCGCCTCAGTCGGAAAGCGCACAGTGGCGACGCATTGGCTTAAAATATTAAGATCTCGGGGAGCGAGCAGGGGGTTATTCTGAGCTCCCAGCTGGCCAAGCATTCCTGACGGGAGATGGCAGGGCAGATGTCCAAGGACAATCAAAGGGAGAAGGAGGTTTAAGCCAACGTTTGCCTATCTCATATTTTCGGTCTTGATCCCTGCTCCTCAGAGATGGAGAACAGCTGTTGCACTTCGGGGATCAGCCACATTTAACTGTTCTAGTCTTCCACTTCCTTCCCTCCAACTCCCCCCCCCTTCTCTTAACTCCATCAGCGTTGGACTTCAACACCCTACATTCATTCCTGAAAGAATGAGGCCCAGCCTTGACAAAGCTCTGGGGAAAAAACATGAAGAAGAATGCTTATTTTCGCTTGGGTCTGAGATCCTGAGATCCCTGGAGGTTTTTAAGAAGAAAAGTGGACAGCCCTTTGTCTGGAATGCTATAGGGTCTCCTGCTTGAGCAGGGGGTTGGACTAGAAGACCTCAAAAGCCCCTTCCAACTCTGTTATTCTGTTATTTTCACAGAATGGGGCTGACATCTGGATGTTAAGCTCAAGTGATGAATTGATGCACTATAAAGGAGGACTAGGGATCACATGATAGCAGTGTTCCAATATTTCAGGGGCTGCCAGAAAGAAGAGGGAGTCAAGCTGTTCTCCAAAGCACCTGAAGGCAGGACAAGAAGCAACGGATGGAAAATAATCAAGGAGAGAACCAACCTAGAACTAAGGTGAAATTTCCTGGCAGTAAGAACAATTAATCAGTAGAACGACTTGCCTCCAAAAGTTCTGGGTACTCCAACACTGGAATTTTTAAAGAAGAGATTGAATAATCATTTGTCTGAAATGGTATAGAGTTTTCTGCTTGAGCAGGGGGCTGGACTAGAAGACCTTCAAGGTCCCTTCCAACTGTTATTCTGTTACTTTCCCAAGGTGAGGGACAAGCGGTATCACAGGCACCTCGACAGGGTGAAAATGATATAATTTGGACCAGTCATAATTGAGAATTTGTGTGATAATGTCATGATGTCCATGACTTCTTCATGGTCTACATCAGTTACCAAGAAACTCCGGTTATGGAGATGCTTTGGGACTGTCAACCCTTCAAGGTAGCAAAGACAGCAAAACCAAATCCACAAGTAGTAACGCTATGGGTAGTCCTTTGCTCACCACCATTTGTTTAGCAATTGTTCCAAGTTACAATAGCGCTGAAAAGGTGACGTATGACTGGTCCTTGCATGGATGACCTTCACAGCATCATCACGGTCATGGGATCAAAATTAACATTTAACCATTATGACAAAACGAGCCATGAAATTGGATGCGACTCGCTTAACAGCTGCCTTGCTTAGTGACAGAAATTCTTGTCCCAATTGTGATCATAAGTTGAGGACAACCTTGCAAGCCTGGAACCACTTCCACTCTCCTTTGCTTTTACTTTCCAGGGGACAAGATGTTCTGAGATGTTTCTTCTTCTTCTTCTTCTTCTTGTGTCATATCTGTTATCGGACGTTGGCGATCATGTTGGCGATCCTGTTTTTATCAGCAGCCGCACGAAAAAGTGCTGCTGAGTTTTGTCCAAACCAGGACCTTAGATTTTGAAGCCACGATGTTCTTCTTCTGCCTGGACCTCGTTTGCCTTCAATCTTTCCCTAGAGGATTAAATGGAGTATGCCGTATTTTTCTGGGTGTCGCATCACATGTCCGAAATATTCTAATTTTTGTTTTTTAATTGTTTTGATGATTTCCCTTGGCTTTCCCAGGCGGCTTATCACCTCCTCATTTCTGATCTTGTTTGCTCCTTCTCTATTCCTCCTCTGGATTCAGATTTCATTTATTACATCATTGTCTAGCTTGGACTCTTCCTCCAGTCTCCCAAGGTTACTCTCACAGTCCATTACAGGTTTTTATGGACACCACGTTTCTTATCCCTGAGAACTGTTCATTTTCAGTAGAAATTCGATTACTAAAAAAAAAACAAAAAAAACAAATGCTTCTATATGGTCAATAATAAAGACATTGGACAGTAGTACAATGTCCCAGGTTTATCCAGAATATGAAAGTAAAGTAAAGGAGCTTCAGGGTTGAAAAACAACAATCCTGGATAGGAATTGTGTATCTCTTTCCACAGCTTCTTCTGGTTTTATTTATTCAAGGGCATGTTTCATATAAGCTCAATTAACTTTTGGGTAAGTGGGTAAAATTTTGCTTTCATTTCTTCCCAGGGAAGAATCCTACTCATGCTTTCATGCTGTTCTCTTTTTCCTTTCATTGGAGAAATAAATGGTCTTCCTGGAATGCCTGAGGCATTTTGCACCATAACTTTAACCCACCACCATCTTCCTCCCCACCTGCCAGGGAATCAGAAGGAAAGGATTGGTGGCACTTCCACTAAAAACAAAACTGTCTTATTCTACAAGCTGTCAGATTTGGCAATCAAGGGCCAAAATGAGAGGAGAGGCATGAGAAAGGGAGAGAAAGTCTCCTGAACTTCAGTGGGCATTTAATGAAGAATATCCCTAACTTGAAAATCCATCAATTAGTGCTTGGGTTGGGTCAAGATTTCAGGTCAACTCTTCTCTTTAATCCATGCTAGCCTGTCTCTTCCTTTTCCCTCACTTCCTTTTGATGTCCCTTTGGAAAGGTCCACTACCCTGCTGGGACAAAGTAGCATAACTCAGCCTTAATCCCATAGGTGGTCCAACAGCCGCCAGAGTAGAGTTACAACTTCTAGCAACTGATGTGGATGCCTGTAGCCTCAGTAAATGGCAGGCAATCAAAAAGAAAAAGGAGAAGAGGGAAGAGGGAAGTGGAAGAAGGAAGGAAGGAAGGAAGGAAGGAAAAGAAAAGAGGGAAAGGGAAAGGAAAGGAAAGAGGAAAAGGGAAAGGAAAGGAAAGGAAAGAGGGAGAGAGAGAGGGAGGAAAAGAGAAGAAGGAAATGGAAAGGAAAGGAAAGGAAAGGAAAGAGGGAGAGAGGGAGGAAAAGAGAGGAAGGAAA
>NW_015403734.1:0-3142 GCF_001527695.2 Protobothrops mucrosquamatus
TTCATAAACCTTTAATTAAATTTAACCTTAAAGATCCTTCCAAAATATTTTGATACAAAATTGTTATGATATTAACAAAGTATATAGTATTAAATATGTTCTATAATTATAATGTAAATATAAACTGGTTCTCAATTTTCTATCAATACAGGCCTTGTTTAACATGTTTAAAAAGCATATTATTTTCATGTTGGGGCACACTTTTCAAGTAGTATCTTTTCCTACAAATGGTAATGTTCAAATGTCCTAACATAAATTAATACATTTCTGCAATCTATACTTTAGATAGCTACAGGCTGAAAGAAAGTCCCGGAGAACAAAATAGGCTTACCTCAAATGAACATTTAGTTAATAGCACCTCGGATGCTATTAAGAGAGTAAGAGAGTTTTAATGTAAACTTTTTAGCTTCAGCAACTTGACTTCCATTTATAAATTTGCGGTGATTGACTGAGCTTCAATTGTCTTTTTCTTTGCAACTGCTAATTGATGACTAAAGGAAATAGTATCAACGAAAGCTGCTTTTCTAGATCATAAACATCTTATAAATAAACCATCAAAAAGGTTATTGAACATTTACATTCATACAAATATTGAATTAGAAATCTGAAGAAGGCAACTGAAAGTTTAGCAAAATGTTTACAAAAAGATAAAAATCCTCCATCTCGGTTATAATGCTCACATTTTTTAAATGGGAATCGGCCCACCATGTAAAAGAAAAATATAGAAAATAATCTATATCTACATTTTTGTAATATATCTAGAGATTTTGATTTTATTGATTGATAAGAATTTTTTTCCCTAAAAACTGCCTGATTACATAGTTGTGCCGCTTCTCTTTGTCTTTCAGGACTGATACAACGTTTGTAAAAAGCTGGCATTATACAAAAGATCCTACTGTATCTGTTTTCCTAGAACTGGGCTGAAGGAAGAAGGCATTGGTAAAAAGTCATACAGCTTCCAGCTGCACAAGCTAGATTGCATCAGGAAATTGAACCTAGAGGTTTGAAATTATTAATATTCCAGTAAATAACAAACTCCCAAAGAACTGAAGTGGGAAACAAAATGCAGCACATCTATGTCTCTAATTACTGGATAATTACTGAACATAAATGGATTCCCTTGTAAAATTGAACTTTAAAGAAGTGGTTATTGTTTCTCAATTTTGTACATGCAAAATTGATGTTCCTGCTTGAGGATGTTTTCTGTTAATTGCAATATCAAACGAATCTTGCTGACTCGAGGATGTCTGTAGAAAATGGTCCCCACTGCATGCTGAAGCAAGTCAGGTTTCAAATCATATTTTCCTTTTTTTATTTTATAAGGCAATGTAGAATTTTCCTTGAATGCCCTAACTGAATTAAGAAAAAACTGTCAAGACCATTACCAACCCTTAAAGAAACAGATTCCCCTCCTCCTCCTCCTCTTGGATGCCTCTTTCTCCCACCACACCCACTCCACCAACCTGCAATGACTGATGCTTTGCTAGTACTTGGCCTTTTAAGGGCTGCCAACCTGTCAATCTAAAGTGACAAGCAGGTGAAGTCCCTCGCAACAAATACTCTCACAAACCAATCATCTCTTGGTTCTTTAGTTCTGGAAATACCTGAGAGCCAATGAACTGAGGTGGGGGGAAGGAGGAGGGACCAGCTGAACTTGGAGAAGTGGAGATGCCCTGGGGATTCTCTCTGCTTGCCAAGCTGCTGCAGGGCCACTAAGCCTCTGCTTTTTTGTGCGCAGAAGTCTTTGGAAGCTACTTGAGTGATTGCTCTTTAAGAAAGGAAAGTGATGCTGCTCCATGTTCGAAGACTTTGACTAAAGATGTGCCCCCAAATCACTCTCTCTCTACCCCCTCCACGCCTGCTTTGAAATTCTCCAAGCTGTCCTATCTTAATACCCCGGCTACACAATCAGTCCCAGTGGCATGTCTTAGCAAACATGTTGCAGTCACACATAACTGATTTCATTGTCAAGGAAACCACTACCGTATTCACCTGCTTCCTTTTCCTCTTAGTTTTCTTTCAAGAGGACAGTTGTTACATAGGAGAAGTTGACAACCCTTTGACTCAATAGGCAACTTCCAGGCAGCTTAGAGTGAGTTCAGCAGCCATAGAAATTTTCATAAATAAATCATAGGGAATGCAAAATCAATGCCATAGTGATTGTGATTCAGTGTGTAAATCAGCGAGGTTAAATTTTGCTGCCTATCTGGATGGCTCTGTACCACCCAGTTTATCTATTTCTTTATTTTCTAGGTGAAGGCATAAAACTCTGGGCTGCAGATGCTCCCAATTTTTATTTTCTAAACTTTCATTTCTTCCATTCTATCCTTTCTCTGTTTTAATATCTCCAGTTAAGAGTTGTATTTCCTCAAGTTTTTTTAAAAGTGTGTAAGGTTTAGAAATAGCACTTAGACTTATATATCGCTTCAGTTTATTACAGCCCCCTCTAGGTGGTTTACAGTCAGCATGTTTTCCCCAACAATCTGGATCCTCCTTTTACCGACTTCGGAAGAACGGAAGGCTGAGTCAACCTTGAGCCCTGTTAGGATTGAACTCCTGGCTGTGGGCAGAGTTAGCCTGTGATACTGGATTCTCACCTCTGTGTCACCATGGCTCAGTGGTTAGAATGCAGTTCAAGCTTTCTTCCCATTGCTGAATTACTTCATGTGTTTTTGCTGTATATTAATCCAAAAAAGCACTTGAAGATTCAGCTTCTCCTGATCTTATTTCATTTCTTTCAGTTCTCTTATGTGTAGCCATTGCCCTAAAACGTAATTAAAAATTAAAAGTTTATAACATTAAATCCAATTGGTCTAGTAAATATAATTAGATTAGTCTTTGGCTCCCTCATGTGGTGAAACAGCACCACTGAGTATAAGCTGCAAGGAAATATTCTCCTTTATTCGTTTCAAGTAGGAAAGAAAGATGCTTCAAGAAATTCTTATTTGATAAGATTTGATTGATAAGCATAAGTCATAAAACTTGTTTTTCAAAATTCCTTTAATATATATGTTTTATAAAAATGCAAAAAAATCCACAAGTTTTTTGTGATGCTTATTGCAATAGTAAGTACAGAAACATCTAATATCTCCTAGTCCTCATATTATCTATCTACTATCTAATATATTCTAATACTAATATC
>NW_015403734.1:10621-13481 GCF_001527695.2 Protobothrops mucrosquamatus
CCACATGGTCTGCCCGGCCCTTCTGCAGCCTCCTGAGCCCAGGACATAACATAATAGACTCAGAACATGCAGCCTCCCACCTCCTCAAAAAGATGGCAGCTAGGCCAAAACCTTCCCTGAACCTCCTCACTGGGCATGCAAGTGAATCAGAAATAGCTTTGTTTGGAGAATTGCTTTGACTTTGTTTATGGTTGTCCTTTTGGCATTTTGGGCAAACTAGACATTATTTCTTCAGCAAACCAGAATCAAACCATGGATCAGTATAAAATATTATCACAATCCACACATTATCCCATGTCTTAAAACATGTTCTTAACTATCCCAAGAATTTCCTATTAATACAACAAGACATTTTCAAGTTGCATCCCTGCGCTTCGTTTCTGGCAACAAAGTTATGTTTATAACATAGTAATAAATTGTCTGCAAAAAAAGGTAGAAGATGCATGTTACAAGAGGGAAATTATCAGCAGAAATAAAACTTACAAATAATCAGGAGTTAAGAATGATAAAAGGATTGTTCAGCTGTTCCATACCTCGTGGAAGGTCATTCGACTTCCTTCAGGCTCACGCTTCCGAAGAGTCCTGGGTTTTTGGCTGATATTTCCTCGTATTGCTTGGCTGACTTTAACAACTATGAAAAGTCAAAAATAAATAAATAAACATGACACATTCATGACTGACATCAGTGAAAAGCAAGTGATATTTTACTGACATGTTTGAAGTGATTTAATTCTTATGCTTTCATATCGCTTTTATTGCATTTTATTAGATACTAATGCAAATAGCTATACTGGGATGTTGTACTATAGGTACAGTAGTTCTAGTGTGATGGGCAGGTACGCTATATAAATATAAATATATATATATAAATTTGCCTGTGACTTATACTCTGCTGCAAACTAAACCAGGTTTTGAAATATTTTTGATGAGTCAAAAGAATTATCATATTTTTATTTCACAATAAAATCTGAAACAAACTGTGCTACCTTTTGGAGAAGAAGAGGAATCACCTTTCTCTGGCTGGCGTTTCCGCATCTGTTCTGCATAAATATCTGTTATGCTTAGTTCCCGTTCTTCTTCCTAAACAAATGCATTATTAAATTTATGTTGATAATATAGTTTATTGTGTAAATGTCAGATCTTCAGAGATGATACATTTCACTGCATAACTCCCCCCAGTATCTCATTTTATTTATCCGTATTTTAATTCTTTGCTCATGCATAATTTGGCCAAATTCTTCCTTTTCCAAAGATTCTGAAGGGTACATATCCTTTTTTCCTGGAACTGTGAAGTTTTTTACCAGTTTTTTTTAAATTTTTACAATTCATAAACCATTAATTCAATTTGACCTTAAAGGTTCTTCCAAAATATATTGATACAAAATAGTTATGACTTTAACAAAGTATATACTGTGTTTCCCAAAAAATAAGATCTATTCCGAAAATAAGCTCTAGCCTGATTTTCGTGCATGCCCCTAATATAAGCCCTACCCCAAAATTAAGCCCTAGTCAAGACACTCCATCCAGATTTCATTGGTGCTGCCGCCACGAGGTGAGGAGAGGCAGGTGGAGCTGCCCACATGCCCTGCAGCCATGCACCTCAGGGTCCCTGCAGTCAGGCCACTCCTTTCTTGGCAACCTGCCTATTCTGCCCACCCACCTTTCGGTTTCAATCCCCTTCTGAGCCAGACTGCCATGCTATGGAGTATGTGTGGGGGAGGCTCGGTCACCTTTCCCTGTCCCCCTCTGCCATTTCAGAGCCAGGGAGGAATGATAGTGAAAGGCTCTGCTATTGCTGTGCGAGAGCCGCATCCACCGCTGGAGGAATTTTCTTTGGTCTCGGCCACCCCCGCTTCCCTCGCAGATCACCTGCCCAGCAGCGTCTGCCACCTCCTCCTCCACTGCCAACTGTCCCACGGCTTGCGCTGTGACCAGGCGATGCAAGCCTCCCCTGCCACATTCCTCTGCCAGCCCTGGTATCCCTCCACCAGCCCTCCGTTGCTGCCCCCATGTAGAATGGACAAAGGGGAGGGGAGCAACTTTGCTGTGGGGCTGACAGACGTTTTTATGCCAGACAACAGTGGGTGTCTGGGGATTATGATAGAGCCTGAAGAGCAACTTAAGGACACATAAATGCACGGGCTTCTCTGAATGCTAAAAGTAAAGGGGGACAGAGTAAGCCACCCGAGGAAGATGCAGAGGCAGAAAACTACTGCAAAATGGTTGGTTTTATCCACCATCACCCAATAACAAAACTTCTCATGTGACCCTCAGGACCCTCAGTCAACATAGTTGCACCTGCTTGCATGAAACAGCAGCTTTTTTGTGCTGCCTCTGTCCCTTCACCTCCATGGTTGTCCTTAAGTCGTCCTTTCTTCCTTCCTTCCTTTCTTCCTTCCTTCCTTCCTTCCTTCCTCCCTCCGTGCGACAATTGCTGGTCTGTACTTCCTCAACGCTACTTTATGATTTTTATAAGAAGCTGAGTATAACAGTATCTGTGAGTCCAGCCCCTTTGGCATAGACCGGCATGCCCTAGGCCTAGGGGAAGCAGATCTTTTCCTCCATGCAAAACCTCAAGGGTTTTGCAGAACCATCCGGGAGGGGGAGCCTGGCCTTCCTTGCCCAGCTCCAGCTGGTGTAGTTTTCTTGGGGCTTACTATCCTTCCAAACGAAGGAGGTACACAATGCTCGGAGGAGAAGCAGCAGAAAACTGGGCTGCCGCTTCCAGAATGGAGAAGGGGGATGCGGACTGATGCAAGGTGGTGAGAAAGTGCAACAAATGCTTGCTGCGTGCAGGAAGGAAGGAAGGAAGGAAGGAAGGAAGGAAGGAAGGAAGGAAGGAAGGAAGGAAGGAAGGAAG
>NW_015403735.1:0-3142 GCF_001527695.2 Protobothrops mucrosquamatus
TGAACTGCAGGGGCAATTACATTGTCCCCCAAGATTTGCACACCTTGGAGAATGGCATGAGATGGCCTTTCTGAGTGGCAAGGATGGCACTAACTAGAGCTAAAGCCTCTACTTTAGGCTAGCCTCAACACAGCCATCAAATGCCGCTGTCCAGGGTGACTAGGGGGAGAAAGAGAAAGAGAGGGAGGGAGGGAGGGAGGGAGGGAGGGAGGGAGAGAGAGAGAGAGAGAGAGAGAGAGAGAGAGAGAGAGAGAGAGATATGCCAACATAAGCATTTTCTGAATTTTTGACACACCCAAAAGGTTTGCCATCACTGCTCTGAAACAAAACACAGCCACCTCCTGAATGCCTAAAATGAAATGGCTGCACAGGACAGCGACCAGCTGCTGGAGAGGAAGGACTTTCTGAACCCTGCAGCCAATGGAACTGGGGCTGCTGTTAGAATTGGAACAAGGTTTTGGAGACTGTCCACTCTGAAGGGCATAAGAAAGCTCAGGTTAGGAAACAGCTGTTTTGAACTGAAGCTGGAAATCAAAGGAATGGGGTGAAACTGGAAATCGTGTGGGTGCATTTACAAAGGGGCAGAAGTGAGAGGATGACATCTTCTGATCTTGCTCTCAGAAACCAGTGAGTGGCCTGTACTGATCATGGGCTAAGGAAAAAGCGAAATCTCTATGCTCTCTCACTCACAAGATATTTTTTTTTAAAAAAAGGATAAAGTACTATATATGACACTCTAGGATCTTAAAGAAATGCTTCAATAGAAATTTTTTTGAAGAATTTAAAAGCAGAGATGACCTACGGAAAGCTACAAAGAACCAACACTGGATGGAACCAACAGAGGAACTGGCACCTTGGTTTGGCAAAAGTGGGAAGTATGGAAATTGTTGAATAGACTGTGCATGGGTACAATAAGATTCAGAGACACTCTGAACAAATGGGCTCTCCGGTGGCTTCTGCCCTTTGCGATTGTGATAACATGCAGACAACATGCAGACAACATGCAGACAACACATATGTAGAGTTAGAACAATTAATCAGTGGAACAACCTGCCTCCAGAAGCTGTGAATGCTCCAACACTGAGCAGGGGGTTGGGCTAGAAGACCTCCAAAATCCCTTCCAACTCTATATTATTATTATTATTATTATTATTATTATTATTATTATTATTATTATTATTATTATTATTATTATTATTATTATTATTATTATTATTATGGATATCGCACAGTCAGCCAGATGTTCAGACTGGATTTGGCATTTTGTCTACCTATCGAGTCCTTACCCAGGACCTGGGATAGGCAGATGTGGATGTTTGATGGTATTACAGATATCGTCGCAGGATGGAAGCAGTTATTATTATTATTATTATTATTATTATTATTATTATTATTATTATTATTATTATTATTATTATTATTATTATTATTATTATTATATACCTGCCCTTTGGGTCCTGATCAGTGCACACAGGACCTCATGGCAGCGCAACAGAACACAATTAAGGTTGTTAGTTTCTGGGCAAGATCTGTTTAATCTTGTATTTTAAATTTTAAATTTTATGTCGTATGCCTTATTTAAATTTTGATGCTTCTGACACAAATAAACAAACAATGGAAAAGTGATTGGTATACAATAAAAAGATATCCACTTGATTCATCTTCATCTGAAACCCCGAAACAGTCCAACTGTGTCTTCTATACCAGTCACTTACCATGGCTGGGATTCACTTATATGTGAACTGAATGTGTGGGTATGGGCAAATATGCTGAGTGGTTTGCCCATCCTTTGTTTGGGATATGGCAATACTTGTTTTTGCCTGGGCTGTCTCTGTTGGCCCGCAAGCATTTACTCCGAGCCAACTTGCCCATGATGATGAAATTGAATTCCCATTTCTGTTTTAAAGGAAGGAAGTTGAGCTTGAATTATCTGATTGCCAAACATGTGTCAGACCTGTCATTTTCCCAGGTCTATGACTTTAAAAAAGAGCTACTTCCTTTGTTAGAATGCCTTTTCTGAACGTTCTCTCCTCTCTCTGCACCCAAACAGAAACAGCTCTATCCCAGCAATCTGTTGACTGATAACGTCGGATTTTTAAAACTGGTGTTTATCTAGCATCCTCCTGCCAACCAGATTTCCTTCATTTGCAATCCTCGGGATTCTTTCTCTGTCTCCTTTGACTGATTGAAGCTGGATATGAGAAGCCCAAAGGGTGCCTATCCAAGGATCCACCCTGTCACATGTTTGGTGTTACATTTTGTGCAAATCGTTTTTTGCAAAATTGCTCAGGCTAGCTGGCGGTAAGAAAACAGGAAGTTCACCACACTTACGTTTCAAGTACTCAGTCTCCTCCTTGGATGAAATCAAAATTGCAAATGTTTGATGACCAAGAGTGCCTTGAACTAATGACCTAACTTTGAGATGTACATCTTCAAAATTGTCAGTGGTTTAGGAGACAAGAAGTATGCATCAGTTTGATGTGGCAATACAGCTACATATATAGCACAGAAGCACGCTACCTTTTTATGCATTTTGAGCACAGTTTGTAAGCAATCGTTAACTATTATAGGGAGGAAGATTCACTGTATTAGTCCTATTGCATGATCTCTGGAGAAATAAAAATCATCAATGGATCACTAGCCTGCCATGAAATGCATAGAGAAATGTTGTGAAACATTTGTTTGAAATGGAAGAGCAAAACATTTCTTATTTAGAATCTATTATTACTTATCAATTTGGCCTAGAAATGTTTATATGAACATTTTTGGTGAGGCTATCAATTGTGAGTTCACAACCAAATTGAAGTAAAAGCAGAGGAAAAGTTTTCGTTTACCAACAGATAGTGACATAGTCACATGCTGACTCAAAGAATATGACCATGTGCATATGCTGCCAGCGTATGTTTTATTCACACTGTTGTTATGGCACAACCATGTCATAACATTAAGTCTTCTCTATTAACAGAAGCATTCATTAATTTATGTTCTTACCAGTGTTTAAGGTCCTCACTAAGAAGATATTCCTCCTATGGATAAGATTAACAATGTGATTCATTGATATAACTATTGACTCCATGTTAACCTAGGCATATTTAAACATATTTTAAATAAGAGCTTCCATGGGAGAGCAAATTACTGGTCC
>NW_015403736.1:0-3142 GCF_001527695.2 Protobothrops mucrosquamatus
GTGTGTGTCACTGGAGGCCAGGCAGCTGTCTTGGGGGTGGGAGAGCTTCAATTGAGATCCCTACCCAGAGTAGAGGGAGGGGGGCACTGGGACCCCGCAGCTGCCAGAGAGAATCCTTAGTTCAGTCACTTTATCAAAGAATGAGATGACACACAGACACACAGAGAAAAGTGACAACTTTCTCCGCTTCCCTCTCTACGCCGAACTATCTCCTCTATCGGACGAAGTCGAGGGAGGCTCTGCCCGGAGACCGATGACGCTGCAGAATGGAGAAATCCCATTGGTCCCTCCGCTTTCCTGGGCCCTCCCAGGTCCGAAGTTCGAGGGAAACGCCTCCTCCCCCCCCCAATCCAGACCCACCGATTCCGCCTCTGGGGCTGGGAGCCTCCGCGTCTCTCTCTCTCGTCTCTCTGGGGGCGCTTGTGGGGCGGCCTCCATGGGCTCCGCTGGGCTCCCCCTGGTGCTGCTGCTGCTGCTGGCGGGGGCGCTCGCCCGGATCCCCGGAGGCGAAGGGGGGAAGGAGACCCCCGGTAAGGAGGGGGCTCGTCGAGGGAGGAGAGGGGCTGGGAGGGGCCGTCAGAGCCCCCGGGGGTGGGGGGAAGAAAGGGGCTGGGACCCCAGAAGTGGGGAAAGGGGTCGAGGGCAAGAGAGACGGGAGACTGCGGGAGCCTCGATCTCCGCGTGGTCTCCGCCCCTGCCTCGCCTCATTCCCCCCCCCGCGCAGGACGGAGAGGGAGCCCCCTCCCCTCTTCCCTTGTTGTGGCTAAGATGGGGCGGGGGTCGCGGGGAGGCAACCGAGGTGGGATAAGAGGTAGCCTGGCCCCTCTCTCGCCCCCCCCCCGTGGCTGGGACTTTGCGGACCCCGAATTAGCGCCCGGGCCCCGAGGTTTCTTGCACCGAAAGAGGAAGGAGACGGAAAGCGAAAGCGAAAGGGGGAAACTGAGGCATTTTCAGAGCTGAATCCACAAAGGCCAGCAAAGAGTATAAGAAAAAAGACGGGTTTTTGGCAAAAGTGTTTTTGCAACCTCAGTTTTTCTTCTGAATCTCCATTTGTTTTTTAAGGGGAGGGAAGAGTTGAGCTTGGATTCCTTCTTGGGGGAGACTCTGAGGCTCCCATTGGTCCCTCCGCTTTCCTGGGCCCTCCCAGGTCCGAAGTTCGAGGAAAACGCCTCCTCCCCCCAATCCAGACCCATCTATTCCGCCTCTGGGACTGGGAGCCTCCGCGTCTCTCTCCCCTCTCTTGGGGGGCGCTGGTGGGGCGGCATCCATGGGCTCCCCTGGGCTCCCCCTGCTGCTGCTGCTGGCGGGGGCGCTCGACCGGATCCCCGGAAGCGAAGGAGGGAAGGAGACCCCCGGTAAGGAGGGGGCTGGGCGGGGGGAGGAGGAGGAGGTTGTGAGGGGCCGTCACTGCCTGGGAGGGGAGAGAAAGAAAGGGGCTGGGACCCTAGAAGTAGGGAAAGAGGTGCAGGGCAAGAGAGACGGGAGCCTCGATCTCCGCGTGGTCTCCGCCCCCTCCGTCAGGAGGACGGAGAGGGGTCGCGGGAAGGTAACCTAGGTGGGTTAAGAGACAGCCGGGTCCCTCTCTGCCCCCCCCCCGTGGCTGGGTGGGAGGGGGACCTTGCGCACCCCGAATTAGCGCCTGAGCCCCGAGGTTTTTTGCAACGAAAGAGGAAGGAGACGGAAAGCGAAAGCGAAAGGGGGAAACTGAGGCACTTTCAGACCTGAATCCACAAAGGCCACCAAAAAGTGTTTTTTTTGCAATTTCAGCTTTTCTTCTGACTCTCCATTTTTTTTTAAAGGTGAGGGAAGAGTTGAGCTTCCTTTTCTTCTTGGGGGAGACTCTGAATTTGGGGAAGGGACGGAGAACCCCCCACCCCACATTCCCCCATTGCTGAATCGGGACCTGGAGGGGAGGAGTGAACTGAGGGAGAAGGATATTGGGGGGGGGTCTGAATTGCTCCCCTAAAATGTCTACCCAGAACTATCACTTTTGTGAGGGGGGCTGGACATCTTCCCTTTGAGATGGCTCTTGGGGGGCTCCAGGGGGACAGGAAAGAGGGCTGAACCCCCAAATCACGCAAAGACAGCTAGTAGGAGGGAAGTTGTGGGGGGGGAGGAGAAAATTTGGGGGATAACTAGGGGATCTGGGGGTTCCCTTCTCCCCAAGATCCCCAGACCCCCAAGCCACCTAGATCAAAGTTGAGCAGCCTTCCCTCAACAGAGTGGGGGGAGGGAAAGGACCCCCCATTTCCTGCCTACAAAAGGGGTCTTTTCAGCAGCCCCAGGAAGGCTCCCCACCCCTTTGCCCCCCCAATTCAGGGGACCCTGAGGGCCCAGATAAACCCCTGGGGCTCCTCAAGGCCCCTCAGAGAACCAGTGACCAACTTTCAAAATGACCGCAAGGAATGTCCGTCCTTCCACCCTCCACCCTTCAGTCAGAACTGAAGAAACTTCTGGGATGAGAAGAGAAACGTCTTCAAGGGAAAACCCAGGAAAGTCCAGCTGCCTTTTGGAAAAGCCCCTTTGGGACAAGTGAGACTAGGAGGGGGGAGGGTCTCCGGAGAAACACCCCCCCCAGCTCCCCTCGGCCTTCCGAAGTCTCCGCTGACCCAGTCTGGACTCCTCATGGGGGGCCTTAAGGGAGCTTAAAGGGGCATCTAGTCCACCCCTCCAGGCACATAGAGAAAGGGGGACTGTGGTTGAGAGTCATGGGGGGGGCGAAAAATGAAGTCCACACACATCCTGAACACCCCCTTGAAGCTGCAGCCCCCAAGACTGAAAATCTTCCCCTCCCTCGCCTTCTCCGCTTCTATAGGGAGGGATTTGGGGGAGGGTCTGAGTTGCTCCTCCTAATTCCCCCTTTAGTGAAGGGGACTGGAGCCCCTCCCTTTCAGGTGGCCTTGGGGGGCTGCATGGGGTCTATTTGGGGGGGACACAGGAAAGGCCTTGAAAAACTATCCAAAGGCAGAAAGTAGGGCTGAAGATTAGGGGGGGGAGAGGAAAAGGGAAGGTGGGGCTTGAAGGGCAGGGAGAGCCCAGGAGCATGGGTGCAGGTATCCTTATTGTGACCCCCTCCCCATATTCTCCCCCAAAGGAAGAGGGAGAGGATCTTACTTTCCCTCCAGCCCAGAGAGTTCCTGGG
>NW_015403737.1:0-3142 GCF_001527695.2 Protobothrops mucrosquamatus
GTTGCTCTTCTCTGTACTCTTTCTAGAGTCTCAACATCTTTTTTACATCGCGGTGACCAAAACTGGATGCAGTATTCCAAGTGTGGCCTTACCAAGGCATTGTAAAGTGGTATTAATACTTCACGTGATCTTGATTCTATCCCTCTGTTAATGCAGCCCAGCACTGTGTTGGCCTTTTTGGCAGCTGCAGCACACGGCTGGCTCATATTTAGGTGATTGTCCACAATAAGATTGCCCACCCAATCTTGCCCACTCTGTCTGGCAGGAGTTTGGAGAAAGCATTTTTACAGTGGTGTGCCCCAACCAAAGATGACTTTAACTGGACATAATATTGATGGAATACATGAGAATTCCAGCTTGGTCTTCGTAAAGGTCTCTCTGTCTGTCTCCAAACTTTGCATTTTCTAGGCACATCTTTCACGTACATCAGAAGTGCTCATTTTGCCCGGCACTTCGTTTAAGTTTTTCCAAGCACAAATAGTGCTTTTGTTGTTGTTGTTGTTTTCTTTTATTTTCGGCTCGGTCTTCTGAGCAAAGAAAACCTCTTAGCGAGACTCCTTGACAAAGGTAGGTTCTGGGAACTGTCCTTTTTCGGGGTCTCGTCTTTTCTCCCTTTTGAAACCTAGCCTGAATTGAATAAGAGTGGAACCATTTTCCTAATTCTTGAATGGATTCAATTAATCCCCCTCACTCCCCCTCACCCCTACCTCCTCTTCTTTTCTATCCTGGATTCAATTGCTTTTGCAGAACCCTTTGCTGGCTTGCAACAACATTCCCCCGCCCTCATGCGCAGAAAAGCGGGGTTTTTGTTCCTAGGAAGAGAAAAGAGAGAGATTCTGGAGGCAAAATGGATGAAGATACTTGAACTGGGAATTGAGGCGAAGGAAGTAGGGGGGGGGGGTCTGGTTAATTAATTGGTCTCAAAGGCTGAGGGTCTGCTATAAGGTCAGCAGAAGAAGGCCGCCCTTGTGTGTGGCTAGCCATCTCTGGCATACTAAACAGGCCTAAGATTCAACCACCATCTGAGAATTAGAACAAGGCTTCATCCAGGCACAAGATGTGTTTCTTGCAGCAAATTCTGGACTAGCAGAAACTTGGGAAGTGGGCGGGGGGGGGGGAGTACAAAGCATCATGGTGGAAAGGCTGGGTGGTGTTTATTGAGGGGGTCCCTGGTGTTCTCTGAGCTTGTCATGTTTTCTCATGAAGGAGGACTCCTTTTCAGGAACATGTCCGTCCTTCCAATGAAGGAGCATAACAATTGAATGAAATGAAAAAGGTCTTCTGCAGTCACGACACAAGCCTAAGACTGAAAATCAGGCTTGTCAGAGGCTATATTTTTCCTATCCAACTCTCTATGGAGTAGAGAGTCGGTCTCTGACAGAAGGCCACCTGAAGAAACTAGAAGCATTTGAAATGTAGATTTACAGACGGCTGTTACGTAGAAGCTGTGTAGACAAGATCAGAAATGAGGAGGGGATAAGCCGCCTGGGAAAGCCCAGGGAAATCATCAAAACAATGAAAAAATGAAAATTAGAATATTTCGGACACGTGATGCGACACCCAGAAAAATACGGTATACTCCATGTAATCCTCCAGGGAAAGATTGAAGGCAAACGAGGTCCAGGCAGAAGAAGAACATCGTGGCTTCAAAATCTAAGGGACTGGTCTGGACAAAACTCAGCAGCACTTTTTCATGGGGCTGCTGATAAAAACAGGATCGCCAACATGATCGCCAACGTCTGATCACGGATATGGCACAACAAGAAGAAGAAGTTCCCAGCTCCCAACTCTTTCTCTCTCTTGCTAATTCTGTAAATAAAATTAAAAAGGGGGGGGGGAATCCTAGGAAATGCCAGGATGAGGTCGCTGCATATGCTCAGTCATAAACACACCCCATTTGGCTGGACATGCTGTAGGAGACCATCTGGCTTATACACGGCGCCTGGTGGATTACCAGCCTTTACAAATTCAGAGGAGCTAACGGAGAGTGTAAAATTCACATCACCTTGCAAGTCAGATAGAAGAGAGTGTTTGTAACTTGGGGTTGAACTGTAGGATCCTTGGTGCTCTCTGAGCTTGGTTGTTTTCTTGCAGACGTTTCATTACCAAACTAGGTAACACCATCAGTGCTAGAAGGGAGTGGGGTTTGCTTTTTGTATATATTAAGGTGACCAACTTTTTTACAATGAGAAGGAGGACACAAATAAATTGAAGAAAAAAAATATCGTAAATAAAACATTTTATTCATTGCAACAATACAGAATACACTATAATATGATACATGCATAATAAAAAAACATTTGTAACAATAATATTTTATATTGTAATTATGCTTACATGCCTATGAATTATTATTTAAATGAGTACAAAAGGAGGACTTTCCTCCCTAAAGGAGGACGATTGGTCACCTTATTTATATGCAAGTGCCAATAGAAAAGAATATTTGTAACTCAGGATGTTGAACGGTGGAGCCCTTGGTGTTCTCTGGGCTTGGTTGTTTTCTTGCAGAAGTGTCATCACCCACACTAGGTAACTGAGATCCTCAGTGCCTGATGATATTGCATTAACAGAGGGATAGAATCAAGATCACGTGAAGTATTAATACCACTTTACAAGGCCTTGGTAAGGCCACACTTGGAATCCTGCATCCAGTTTTTGTCACCGTGATGTAAAAAAGATGCTGAGACTCTAGAAAGAGTACAGAGAAAAGCAGCATAGATGATCAGGGGACTGGAGGCTAAAGCATATAAGGAACGGTTGCTGGAATTGGGTAGGTCTAGTTTAATGAAGAGAAGGACGAGGGGGGACATGATAGCAGTCTTCCAATATCTCAGGGGCTGCCCCAAAGAAGAGGGAGTCAAGCTATTCTCCAAAGCGCCTGAAGGCAGGACAAGAAGCAACGGATGGAAACTCATCAAGGAGAGAAGCAACCTAGAACTAAGAAGAAACTTCCTGACAGTTAGAACAATTAACCAATGGAACAACCTGCCTCCAGAAGTGGTGAATGCTCCAACACTGGAAGTTTTTAAGAAGAGACTGGACAGCCATTTGTCTGAAATGGTGTAGGGTTCCTGCCTGGGCAGGGGGTTGGACTCGATGACCTCCAAGGTCCCTTCCAACTTTATTATTATTATTATTATTA
>NW_015403738.1:0-3142 GCF_001527695.2 Protobothrops mucrosquamatus
TCTAACTTGTCTCTAATACTTCAATTTGGGGTTTTGGAGAACTTCCTATCATTTAACAATCTGCCAATGAATCAAATAATAATTACTTTTTTTAATGATGAGAAAGGGCAAACCATTTATCAAGTGAATAGTATTCACAATTCAAAAGGCCTGTTAGGCAGATAATGAGGGAATTTACAAGAACTTGTATGCAAAATTTAAAAGAAACAAAAAAAAAACCAACCTAAAAAGCGAAATGAAATGCACATTGCGGTCTTGATTAGTGATAGAATTAGGGAAGAGTGAATATTGTTTAAGAAAACAGGAAGTTTATTAAATTAGCTTTTTTGAAATGTCACCCACTTCTTTCTCTCTCTCTCTCTCTCTCTCTCTCTCTCTCTCTCTCTCTCTCTCTCTCTCTCTCTCTCTCTCTCTCTCTCTCTTTCTCTCTCTCTCTTTCTTTCCCAATAAAAGGATTCGTAATTAAAATTTCCTTTCATGGGGATAATAATGAACATCATGTGCCTTACAAAGTTATGCCCCAGCCCTTTTGTAAAAGATCTGAAAAATAGACTGTATTCCAATAGTATATTTGATGTGCGGGAATTTCACTTTTGTTGATATCTGCTATTCTAAACCGTTTTTCCCTTACATGTAAGATGGAACAGAACCAGCTAACCTTTTATCCACTTTTCTTTGAGTTCTCTGGAGCTTCTAATGAGCATATATATTTGCTAACCACTCTTTCTCTGATTCAGGTATTATTATGCTGTCCTTTATTATTACATTGCCCTTTCTTTTGTCTGTCAGGCTGATGTTAAAAACATAAGATGAATTTGCTGGAGAGAAAGGATGCTTGAACAATTTCATTCTGTGAAATAGGAAGTGAAAATGTATGCCTATCGCCCGTATTCCCAGTGCACAAATCACTCATTAAAGGACTATTACTGATCAAACACATTTCTCTGTCTAAATTGTTCATGTTTGGCAGATGGCATGACTATTTGGATGTGTGAGAGTGCCTGTATATGTGTATTTTTAGAATAGAATAGAATAGAATAGAATAGAATAGAATAGGGTAGGGTAGGGTAGGGTAGGGTAGAGTAGAGTAGAGTAGAGTAGAGTAGAGTAGAGTAGAGTAGTTGGAAGGGACCTTGGAGGTCTTCTAGTCCAACCCCTTGCTCAGGCAGGAAACCCTATACCATTCCAGAAAAATGGTTGTCCAATCTCTTCTTGAAAACTTCCAGTGTTGGAGCACTCACAACTTCTGGAGGCAAGTTGTTCTACTGATTAATTGTTATAACTGTCAGGAAATTTCTCCTTAGTTCTAGTTTGATTCTCTCCTTGATTAGTTTCCACCCGTTGCTTATTGTCCTGCCTTCAGGTTCTTTAGAGAACAGCTTGACTCCCTCTTCTTTGTGGCAACCCCTGAGATATTGGAACACTGCTATTATGTCAGTCCTAGTCCTTCTCTTCATTAAACTAGACATACCCAATCCCAGCAACCGTTCCTTATATGTTTTAGCCTCCAGTCCCCTGATCATCTTTGTTGCTCTTCTCTGCACTCTTTCTAGAGTCTCAACATCTTTTTTACATCGTAGTGACCAAAACTGGATGCAGAATTTACATTCCCCTGCACTTATCATCTTTGTTGCTTTGTTTTCATGTAACCTATGGCACAATAAAGTTTCAACTAAACACGTACATTTTCCAGAACCCTCCCCATCCTTTACATGTGGTCCTTGACTTACAACAACAACTGGCACCAGAATTTCTGTTCCTAAGCAAGGAAGTTATTAACTGCTTTTCCCATGGTTGTTAGCAAATCACTCTATATGTCAAGTGAATTTTCACACTCCTTCAGAGAATCCTCCTTCGCCCATTGATTTTGCTTGTCTGAATCCAGTAGAGGTCACAAATGGTGAACCCATGACCCCAGGGCAGTGCAACTGTCATAAATATATATCCCAGCTGCCAAGTGTCCAGATTTTGCATAGATGACCATGGGGATGCTGTAATGGTGCGAGGATCCGTCATGTCACTTTTTTCAGTGCTGTTGAAAATGCTGTGGCCTCGACTGCAAATGCAATCAAGATATGATAAAGATGTTAAAACATACATTTTTTTAATAAAGACCAGACAAAGTTTGATCAGATATTACTGACCTCTGATGAAAAACTGATTAAGAAATTGTATAACTTTTTACTGAATCTGAAAATGGAAGATGAACAAGTGAAAGAAACAATGATTTTGAATTTTGAATTTTTTGAATTTTTTTTGAATTTTATTAAATTTATACCCCGCCCTTCTCCCGGAGGAGAGATAAAATGGGCAAAAGATTTTGGATACAATATAGAATTAGAGAAATGGCAAAATCTTTGGGAAAGAAACTGCAAATTGACGATGGCAACTTCGTATAAAGTAAACCTATATAAAATGTTTTATAGATGGCATCTTCCACCTGTCAGATTAGCAAAAATGTTTAAAAATATGTCTAGTAAATGCTGGAAATGTAATCAAAATCCCGGTACATATTATCACTTGTGGACATGTGTTAAAGCCCAAAAAAAAATTGGACAAAAATACTTGCTTAGAAAAGATGTTAGGGACAAAATGCTGTTGTAATTTTAAGTAGGACTATCTTTAATAACATAAGAAGGGCCTCTAGAACAGAATGAAGGTCTACCTTCATTTTGTTCCTACCACTACATCACCAACCCACCATCTAGGGCTTTAGAAACCTCTTTTAAGGGGTCAGTTCATAAAACATGTTTGTGTCAACACAACACCTCACCTTGAATGTCCTCTGCAGTTGACCAATCTCTTCTTAAAAACCTCCAGTGATGGAGCACTCACAACTTCTGAAGGCAAGTCATTCTACTGATAAATTGTTCAGTCAGGAAATTTCTCCTTAGTTCTAAGGTTGGATGTCTCTTTGATAGGTTTCCATCTGTTACTTCTTGTCCTGCCCTCAAGTGTTTAGGCGGATAGGTTGACCCCCTCTCTTTTGTGGCTCTTCTACCCCTTAGATATTGGAACACTGCTATCATATCAACCCTACTCCTTCTTTTCATTGCACTAGATGAAAAGACAGCAATTAGAGATTGCAAAAGAGAGCAACTGGAAAGCAATTAACCTTTGGGGTCGTTGATGTTCTCTGAGA
>NW_015403739.1:0-3141 GCF_001527695.2 Protobothrops mucrosquamatus
GAACGCGGCGGAACCGCGTTCCGGCACCTTTTTCCGGGCCGGCCGCACCGGAAATAGCCCCTCCCACACCGGAAATAGCCCCTCCCAAATTTTACTTGCATTCCTGTTCTCTAAAGGGGCGGTCCTAGGGTTTGATGAGGGCGTGGCCAGGTTTGAGTTCCGCCACCTTTTCTCCGAGAAAAAAAGCCCTGGAATTAAGGACTTTTTCAACTAATTTTCAAGAGTCATTGTGCAATAAACTATGTTATCTTTGATTGTATTTACTACATATATACCCCTGCTTTTTTCCCACTATGGAATTTAAGTCCACAGCCATATATTTATCCAACTGATTTAACAAACTGATCACCAGACAGGATCCAGGGATTTGAAACCTGTGAAAAGCTGAAATAAATATGAAGTCATTGTGAACCTGATTCCCAGTCTGTATATTATCACTCAAGTTGGGAAAAGTAATAGTTAAGATAACTTGAAAAGTAGTTGTATTTTAATATTGTTCCAAATTGGTTGGCAGAACATTATGTCCTTATATTCACAACCGGATCACTCCTCTATTTGCCAAAATACAATTAGTAATCTTTGCCCACCTGGTCCTTATAAAGGTTTCAAGAGCTTTTTCAATATATTTTAGAGATGCTTGTTTGTTTTATCTTACCTTTAGCTATGTTTATTTCACCTTCATGTGTTTTTACAAAAAAATATGATAGAAAAATAAGAAACGTCTTCAAGGCACCACACAAAAAAATAGATGCTCAATAGACTTTCAGATATTGTAATAAAATCTCCCTCCCTAATAAAGTGTACACTATTTTTTTTTCACTTACGTTACAGAATATACCATACCATTCATTATTAAAGTAAACAAAAAATCAATTTCCAATTGGAAACTTTTGGAAAACCAATTTTTAAAAAATCACGTTTGATAGAATATGTAGTACTCTAACACAATATAAAAACAGCATCCAGTCTGTCATTGAGGGTTAAATACTTTCCTCTTTTACTCTCTTCCAGGATATAGTCTGAATCCTAGCTGATATTGTGGATAAGGCTAGTTAATTTGCCAGCATCTTTCCTCATAGCTTTTCAGGTTTTCTTGGAGGAAAACCTGCTCAAAATAATCCTTGATTATGCATGTAATCCCAAATCTAATCTATGATTAAAAGTACAAATTCATCTGGATATTTGTCTGTCCTGGGAATAACCTTACAATGTTCTGATAACCAGAATCCAATTGCTATAATCTCCTGAACATGTGATACTTTTATCCTTTAGGATTTAACTACAATGTTAGTATACTTTATAAAATCTGCTTGTGTGGTAATGTAAAATATCAGTGAGGACACTAGTAAATATTTAGATTGCAATCTTAAAATAGAAAACGTGATTAGAGCTTGACTTTCCCATTAATTTATATAGATTTAGCCATTACAGATGCTATCATGTTTTTCCTAAAGCATTTTTTCCAATTTTGTTTTTGAGTGGTAGCACAATTCAACTTGCAATTTGAATTAATATCAGCCATTCAGAAACACATCAGGCTGTATATTTCTTGCTATGTGATGCATGTGGAACCCATTTTATCCATATAATAACTGAGTCCATACCCCATGCTTAACAATGGTTTCTTTTAGTTTTGTTTTATTGAATAAGCCACAATGACTGTGTTTCTACATAATGCAAAACCATAAGTCAAGTAATAATGATAGTTTTATAAAATCACTGTAAGTCAGCATCAACAAAACATGCAATAGTGTAATGTGATGTATTAATCTGGACATTTAGTACCAATATGTGTGTGTGTAATATTATAGAAGTTTTTCAGAAGTTTCATCATAGCAGTTTAAATCCTCATCTTGACTCTTGTCCTGATAAAGATTTTGAAATGCCTTTTAGCCAGTGGCATCCAGGGGGGTGGGGGTTGAGGTCAAAGTCAGAAAGATGGGATATGGAACATCACAAAGCAAGCTCTGCTCTTACATAGTCAATGCATGTACAGAAAAAGTGGGACTTGCATTGCAATGCTCCATCCATCCAATTTTCACCCTCCCTTCCCACAGATGCTTTTTTTATAGACAAAAAGAAAACAAAACATTTCTCTTTCTCTTTACATGGTTCCATAAAAGGCATCTGCTAATTCATAAGACTATGTGTCTTCAGATACAATGTTCTGACGTTGGTTTGGTATAGAATTGTAGGAGCACTATACGAGGCTGCAATTTGTGACAAATTATGATCAGTTGATCATTTTTCTTGCCATACTTAAATCGATTTCTGTATCACTTGTCTGTCATCTTTTTTTAAAAGACTGAAATCCTACCAGTGAATTCTTTGACAGAGAGACAACCAATTAGAAAAGGGTTCTGCATCCCTTTGACAGCTTGTGATAGCCATTAACTGATGTCCCTATGATCATCTTTACACCTATAAAGCTATAAAAGCTCGGGCCACTAGCTGGATGTCAGTCTGAGTCATATATTACAGTGAATAACAACTGCAGGGACTGTTCCTGAGCTGTGTTCTTGCTTTTCTTTATAGAGAACCTGTAAAATGATGGGGAAATGTTATATATGCTCAGATCTGACATTCACAAAACAGGAGGATGCTACCCTGGAATTAAGGCAGTGAAATGGACATGCTATTGTTGAAGCAGTGGTGTACTACATTGAACTGTGAACTGGATTCCAGTTGCAAAAACCTAGTGAACTATACTGACATGCCACTAAAAGGAGTAGATCTTTCATTAGTAACATAAATATTATTCTGTTTACATGGTGCATTGGTTAGAATGCAGTATTGCAGGCTAATTTGGCAGAGCCAGCAGTTCAACAGTTTGATCCTGACTGGCTCAAGGTTGACTCAGCCTTCCATCCTTCCGAAGTCGGTAAAATGAGGACCCAGATTGTTGGGTGACAATATGCTGACTCTGTAAACCGCTTAGAGGGCTGTAAAGCACTGTGAAGTGGTATATAAGTCTAAGTGCTATTGCTATTTTTACCTTTCTTTACTTATAATGGCATGACTACATATCATGCAGTGTGAAACAGACATGCCTACACATGTACAAATTATTGATGCATCCACATGGGAAATCATCCACATGGAGAATGGTTCTTCTCATTTTTAATCCAGTGTTGATCAGAC
>NW_015403740.1:0-3141 GCF_001527695.2 Protobothrops mucrosquamatus
ACTTTCAAATCCATCCATCCAAATAGAGCTGGAAGGGTACCTTGGAGGTCTTCTAGTCCAACCCCCTGCTCAGGCAGGAGACCCTAGACAATTGGAGACAAGTGGCTGTCCAGTCTCTTCTTAAAAACCTCCATTGTTGGACCACCCACAACTTCTGAAGGGAAGCTGTTCCACAGGTTAATTGTCCTCACTGTTAGGAAGTTTCTCCTAACAGTGGGAACAATTAACCAATGGAACTAGATAGATGATAGATAGATAGATAGATAGATAGATAGATAGATAGATAGATAGATAGATAGATAGATAGATAGAGAGAGAGAGAGAGAGAGAGAGAGAGAGAGAGAGACAGACAGACAGACAGACAGACAGACAGACAGACTTTGGATGGGCAGATGGGTGGATGGGAAGGTAGGTAGGTAGGTAGGTAGACAGACAGATGGATGGATAGATGGATGGATGGATGGATAGAGGGATGGATGGATGGGCGGGCAGATGGATGGGTGGGTAGGTAGATAGGTAGATAGATAGACAGACAGACAGACAGACAGATGGATAGAGAGATAGAGGGATGGATGGATGGATGGATGGATGGATGGATGGATGGGCAGATGGGCGAGTGGGTAGGTAGATAGGTAGGTAGATAGACAGACAGAGAGACAGAAACAGACGGAAGGATGGATGGATAGAGGGCTGGATGGAGGGCTGGATGGAGGGATGGATGGACAGATGGACATTCTGGTAGAGAGAAGTTCCCTAAGGATGGGCTCCAGCATGAGTCCAAAAGCTCGGAAGGCGAAACCTTCTGGTCCCAATGACCGACCCAGATTGGATCCTGCAACATTATCCTGGGACACATAGATTCGCCTTCATTTGTGACACACAACCTTCCCCATCCCAAAGCTGGTCTGAAATATTGGGGAAATTAAAGGTAGTAGATGGTCAATTTCAAACAGCTACACGTATCCAAAGTGGCAGATGAGATCCATCTGCATTGTAATCTATAGGGTGAAAATTCCTTAGGACGATTAGCACCCCAGTAACCATGTAAGGTTGGGGTTCTGAATTTTTCAATGCATATTAATTGCCATCTGAGATGAACGCCAAATTTGCAAGAGCTTACAAAAAGGGCAGATCATCATTCAAAAATAAGATTTTAAGCCATTCTCTCCCTTCGGTCTTCAGAGGGAAAAAGCCATTGCAAGATTTATTTATCCAAGATTTGGGGGGGGGGGTCAGAAAACGATGATATCATTGAAGGACAATGTTTCCTTTGATATCCCCAGGGTCATACCTGCTCGACCAAAACACGAACCCTCCCAATGGAAGGGCCTGTAAAATAAAACGGGGTGTTGATTTAAGGTTTTTGTTATGAAATCTTAGATCAAACTGGCTGGCAACTGGATGTCATTTAAGTATCCCGTTGGCCGTGGCTTAATAAAAACAGACCGAGGGAGGCTGAAGAGCGACCTCGGGGCTGGTGTCTTTCATTACACAACAATTAGCCTTCGATCAGCGTGCCTCTTAATAGACAGATTGAATTTATTTCATGTCCAGTCACCACCTCACGGAACTTAAATTGAATGCACATTGCGTGGCCTCCATCGATCCTTCGGGGAAAAGGCAGGATGGAAGATGGCGTTGGGTCTGAGCGGGAGGCCCAAGGAAAAGGGGAAGCTGGAAATGAAACCTCCAGTGTAGGTGAGGGATGTCTCGACTGCTTTATTTACTTGTGAAGTGTACATGCCGCCGGACTCCCAATCAAGGGACTTTTCTGGACAAAGGGCTGGCTGAGCTTGAATTTTTGTTGCTGCTCCATCCCCTACGCTAATTCACGGGAGTTTGTAAACTCGTTGAATTGGGTGCTGTGGAAACCTGGCGTTTGAACTGGTCAAAATATTATCGAACCACGTTGAGCATCAACCTGTCGGAGAGTGGTTGAGTCTGGGGAAGGAGTTAAGCGGGGAATTAGTCTGGAATCCTTATGTAGTCACAAGAGGGCAAGGTCTGGCCCCTCTTGAATGCCTGTGTGGATCTAACTGTTCACACCTCATATTAATCTTCTCAGACTGATTGTCTACACTCAGACTATATAAGGTTCAACAACATTCAAGGGGAGCAGACCTTGCCCTCTTGTGCCCATGTAAGGATTCCAGACTAATTCCCTGCTTGACCCCTCCCCCAGGCTTGACCAACCTCTCTCCAACACAACCTAATTATTTTCAATATTTGTTATGTGGCCAAACAGCTAAGATGCACAACATTTATTCCCCTTTGTTTCTGGGATAATTCTTCAGCCCCCCCCCCCTTTCCCCTTTCTGAACTTAATTTTATTCTACTCTTCCTTGCTTCTGTGAATGTTCTCCTACGGTACTCATATGGGTAGGCCCTGCTCCTTAATCCAAGGTACACCCCACAAAAGAAAAGGAACAGTCATCCAACAACGTTCAGAACTCATCCCTCCCATATCATTGACAACTTTCTGCGCCTGCCTTCCAGAATCAACCAATAGACACACATCGTTCCACCCATTCACCTTTCAAAGAAGTGCTGGTCGATTGGTGGAAACCACTCCAGAGTAACAGAGGTTTCGGTTCGGTCCACGATCTGAGGCATGATGGCAATGGGGGCCGGCTTCTTGATTGGTTGCCAGCTTTGATACACAAGGTCTAGGTAGCAGTGCATGCGGGCAACCTGGTTGGGGGTGAAGGAATTGGTGCAGTCATCATCTGGAGTTGCGCACACCGTAAAAAAAAATAGGAGAGAGAGACACAGAGAGAGTTAAGACTTTAGTAAAACAGTTTTCTGTCTAAATACTACTAGCAGCTGAGGGCAAAAGTTCATTCTCCGAGTTTGTGGGTTGCTTTCCAAATGTTTCATTACCAGGCTAGGCAACATCTTCACTCTACAAGCAATTCCGTCAACAGACCCATTGACCTACAACTAGCTTACGGACCCCTCGGAATCTAAATCAACCACACAGCCAACCAGAGAGAGCATTGACCCCCAACCAACCCAGGCAAGCCCCCCACTCCTCCCCATACTAGCAGTTCACCTCCCAATGACCCAGACTTAATTTAACCTCCCCATTAGCAGACCCATCACAAGCCTCTCACTGATGACTCACACCTGACCTTTCACAAG
>NW_015403741.1:0-3141 GCF_001527695.2 Protobothrops mucrosquamatus
TGCATTTGTTTTTTCTTGCCTAAATGTAGAACCTTACTTTTCTCACCATTGAACTTCATTGTGTTAGATAGCGCCCAATGTTCAAGTCTGTCAAGATCCTTCTGTATTTTAAAACTATCTTCTGGAGTGTTGTCTATTCCTGCCAGCTTGGTGTCATCTGCAAATTTAATGAGTTCCCCATCTATCCCATCATCCAAATAATTGATGAAGATGTTGAAGAGTACTGGGCCTAAAACAGAGCTTTCGATGTACCCCACTGCATACTTCCCTCCATGTAGATGCAGTTCCATTGAGGACTACACATTGGGTGCAATTGATCAACCAGTTATGACTCCATCTGGTAGTGATGCTGTCTAACCAACATTTTTCTATCTTATCAACTAGTAGATTGTGGTCTACTTTATCAAGTGCTTTACTGAAGTCCAAGTAAATTATATCCACAGCATTTCTCTGGTCCATTAATTTTGTCACTTGGTCCACTAATTTTGTCACTAACTTAAGATTTACTTAAGATGTTTTGGAGGGCTAACATCGGATAAAAAAAATGAAAATAATAGCCTAATCAAGAAACTACCAAGGAGAAAACAATACCCTGCCAACAGTGACAGGGCAAGGTATCATATATAAACAGAGAGCAAACCCCACTCCTTTTAGTACTGAACATATTACCTAGCTGGGTGATGAAAAGTTTTCATGAAACAAATACATATAGAGAGCATCAATGAATCCACAATTCAGTCCTGAGCTATATACATACTCTTCTTTTGGCAACACTAGCGTTTATTATTATTACTATTAAGGCCTGGCACCAAAGTGTTTTGACCCTGCTTTCATAATAACAAGACTGCAAGATCTTGACTGGATGGGGGATTTGTTTATCATGCAAACCGACAGAATCTTGGGATGGGAAAGGTCTCTGAGACAAGCTCTGCTTATTCACCAAGCAAGGGTAAAAACAAGAAGGTTAAACATAGCTCAAAATGAACTCTAAACTCTTAAAATTTTCTTAATATTATGGAGAAATCAAAATATGTGATTATACTACTTGAAACACAATGGTCTTCTGGAGTGCCACTTCAGATGCCAGCTAAATGGGAGGGGGGTAGTGAGGGGATTTGTAAAATATTTAAGAGGGAATAAAAACCATAAGAATGTAATTTTCTGTTAAAAAGAAGGTCAGAAATCATGTGTACATTTCCTAACTTTAGTTTTCTTTTTTGTCCTTTTTGTTTTCCTTTTCTATTTTTTTCCTTTTAATTCCTCTTATATTATATGAAAATTCTTAATAAATATAAACTTTTAAAAGCCAAGTTTCATTCAGATAGATATTAGAAAGATATCTGTCTGGAACCATTTATATTTGATTCTTGTATGAAGCAGGGGTTTGTAGTTGTAGTGGCCTTAATGTGATGACCCAGGGCTCCGAATGGAGGCAAAGCAATTAGCTGGTCAGAATAATTGTCTTTGTAAGCACTGCCAACGTTCACCCAACAGCCCCCACATATGCTGGCACAAGTTCAATAAAACAGTCAACAGAATTCAATAGTTCTTTAAAGTAAAACAGATAACAAACAAAGTATGATCTTTTCAATGCCCAGCTTGCCTGTAATCTGCAAACTGCAAAACTGAAGACAGCAAGGAAAACTCAGCAGGAAACAAACTTGATCCAAGATACAAAGAGTCCAGGTACAAGAGCTTACATCACAAGAGTTCATGTTTGTTCCCGGCAAATGCCCCACCCCACAGTGTCTCCTTAAATACTTATTCCCCAGGTGTGCCTTGTAAAGTGGGGCATGACGCTCTCCTCCCGAGCAAGCGAGCCTGCCTCTGTTGTTCCCTCCTCCTCTCTGCTCTCCTTGCTCTGGGATCTGGTGGGGAGGGGCCTTGCTCTTTGCCTGAGCTCTGCCTTTCCTGTTCCAAACTTGAAGGGCCCTGACCTGCTTCAGCCTGTTCCTCCCCACAGTCCTCCGAAGCCACAGACACCCCTTCTTGGGCCTCAACAGGGAACTCCATGTCTCGGACGGAGGCATGACACTTAATGCTTCCTGTCATATCTCTGATTCTGTGATATCAAAGCAAGGATCACCTACAAAGAAAAGGAGGCTATAGGTTTCTATAATCTGCTGATAAATTTCTATCAAATAAAAATCAGAACAGAATGCAGATAGAAAATACAGATTGAAAAAGAAGTGGTAACTTTTTATTTCAAAACCGAAAATGAATGATAAAGATAAATGAAGGTATACTGAGGTTTGTGGAAGGAAGGTTCAGCCACAAAGGACTTCAAGACATATTACAATAAAAGCATAATAAAATATCATAACTTTCTAACAAAAATTTATAGTGTATTAAAGTGTCCTGCATCATTTATTGCAAGTTGTATCTCTGCCATCTGACAGTCAATAAAAATGATGAATCTGTCCATCCCTTTTATAAGTGTCTCTGCACAGTTTGTTCTCTGTATACAAACATTGTGGGCAACAGATTCTAAAAGGATTCCTTGCTTCAGAAGACTATAATAAGCTAAGATGTTGGTCATCGACCATACATATAGAAAAGCCCAAAGAAAATATATACACCAAACAGTTGTTCACAAGGCCACACTTGGAATATTGCATCTAGTTTTGGTCACCACGATATAAAAAAGACGTTGAGACTCTAGAAAGAATACAGAGAAAAGCAACAAAGATGATCAGGGGACTGGAGGCTAAAACATATAAGGAACGGTTGCTGAAATTAAGTATGTCTAGTTTAATGTCTAGTCTAATGAAGAGAAGGATGAGGAGGGACATGATAGCAGTGTTCCAATATCTCAGGGGTTGCCACAAAGAAGAGGGAGTCAAGCTATTCTCCAAGGCGCCTGAAGGCAGGACGAGAAGCAATGGGTGTAAACTGATCAAGGAGACAAGCAACTTAGAACTAAGGAGAAACTTCCTGGCATTTTAGAACAATTAACCAATGGAACAACCTGCCTCCAGAAGCGGTGAATG
The DNA here is from genome assembly GCF_001527695.2 of Protobothrops mucrosquamatus. NCBI lineage: Eukaryota > Metazoa > Chordata > Lepidosauria > Squamata > Viperidae > Protobothrops > Protobothrops mucrosquamatus. Next base: position 2,991 of record NW_015403741.1, read on the forward strand.
CTCCAACACTGGAAGTTTTTAAGAAGAGATTGGACAGCCATTTGTCTGAAATGGTGTAGGGTTCCTGCCTGAGCAGGGGGTTGGACTCGATGACCTCCAAGGTCCCTTCCAACTTTATTATTATTATTATTATTATTATTATTATTATTAT
>NW_015403741.1:11175-12185 GCF_001527695.2 Protobothrops mucrosquamatus
CTTCAATAGTTCAGGGCAAACTGATTCAATTTTATCCATTTCAAGATTTGATTCAGAAATAACGGGGAAACATCAAAACACCTCCTTCATTTTTATTTATTTATTGGTAAATTGGATGAATATAGCCTGGATGGTAGAACTTTTAGAGAACATTAACTCTGCCAGGTTTCTATTGGATCTCTTCAAGGGTTTCACTATCTTATTTTTTAAAAATTGTTCCCATGCTATTTCTTTTTAGGCATAAATAATAAAAAGGTATTTATAATTATCCATGGCTTTCTGGAGTGGCATGGATGATATGATATTTTTTAAGGAGACAAGAGTTTTGCATAATAAAAATGACAATTGGGTCCCTCCTGGAAAAGACCCCTTTATCACTCATTTATTATGGTACTAGGCTAGGTGGATTGGTCTTTTCCAGGTAGAATTTTGGTTGTGGCATAGATCTGCCTTATTCACAATATGCTATGTTAATTAAGGCCACAGTGAAATTAAAAAGAGACTAAGAAAAAGGCTGGCACCAAAAAAGAGGTAATTGTAGCCTTTCCAATCCTTTCATTTTTCCAAGAAAATCAAGGATTGAGCAGCATCTGTGTTAGCCTGGCTCCTGTTCATTCATAGTTGAAAGACTTAAACTTGGCATGGTAATATAGAATTTAAAAATAAAGTTCTGCTGAAAAATGTGGACTGGGCTGGTCAGCACGACATCATGTGATTACCATTTGCAATCTCATTCCAGCTTCCCATTGGTTTTGTTTGTTGGAAGCTGGCAATGTCAATTGCAAATGGTGGCAACAAGAAGCTGAAGCCATTGGACTTCCGGTGGCAGGCGTCTTCGTCGGTCGCAGCTGTTTGCTGCCTCCCGCCTGTTTCGCGTAAAAGCCGGTTTGACAGCTAGCATCAGCTGTCAAACGGCTTGATACCTTTCCCCTGGGCATAAGGGGATAGGTGAGCTGCCCGGGGTAGGAGTTGAGTTCCCGAGTCGTCCTATATGGACGATGTAGGTGAGA
>NW_015403742.1:0-3141 GCF_001527695.2 Protobothrops mucrosquamatus
CTTCTTGTCCTGCCTTCAGGTGCTTTGGAGAATAGCTTGACTCCCTCTTCTTTGTGGCAGCCCCTGAGATATTGGAACACTGCTATCATGTCCCCCCTCGTCCTTCTCTTCGTTAAACTAGACATACCCAATTCCAGCAACCGTTCCTTATATGTTTTAGCCTCCAGTCCCCTAATCATCTTTGTTGCTCTTCTCTGTAATGTACAATTATATAGGAACCGTATAGCTGAGTTCACACCCTGCACTACGCAACAATATGCTTCCTTGGTTAGACTGAACATGCTGTGAGAACCCAAGCCATTGAGGTTTAATATGTTCTACAAAATTACTTATGGTACATGGTTAGAGAGACCATGATTTAACACAGTACATAAACCAAGGCAGGACTTCAGCCTTCTTGAATATTGTAGTAGTATTATTCATCTCCAAATGTTCTCTTTGACTGTCTCAGTTATTTTAAACCTACCTTTCCTCCAGATTCCCTACTTTCTCTTTCCTATCTTGATGTTTATTTCAATTTACTTTGCTATATTTTATTTTTTATCATTTTCTGGTATTGAGGTTTTTAACACTCGTTAGCCATCTGGAGTTACTTGGTAACTGCCTGCCTGCCTGCCTGCCTGCCTGCCTGCCTGCCTGCCTGCCTGCCTGCCTCTCTCTCTCTCTCTCTCTCTCTCTCTCTCTCTCTCTCTCTCTCTCTCTCTCTCTCTCTCTCTCTCTCTCTCTCTCTCTCTCTCTCTCTCTCTCTCTCTCTCTCTCTCTCTATCTATCTATCTATCTATCTATCTATCTATCTATCTATCTATCTATCTATCTAATTCTGTACTTGCATACATTTACTGTACTTGCATACATTTACTTGTGGGTTCTCACAGCATAAAACTAGGATGTTTTATTATCATACCAGTATTAGCAGAATCCTAGCAATTTTTAAAAATATATATTTTGAAGGAAAAAAGATCCAAGGCTTATCAGAAAGCATTGATCAAGTATAACCCCTCCCCCATTTCAACAAGCACTAATGGGTACTGTACTGTACCATTAAGTAAAATGAGGGAATCGTGTTCATGTAGGCAGCACCTGATTTCTTCTATAGGCATATTGTCTCTTCATGCCCAGACCCTGGCAGGAAGAATATTGACTGTTTGAATATAAACATAGAAGAATAACCAGCCAAAGCCACAAAACCTGAAAGCCCTGCAGCCCTTTCATTGTTTTGCCAGCATGTAACAGGATGTTGCCTTCAGAGGCAAGAGAGAAGATTGTCCTATTGCATCTAAAATTCAACTGCAATTTCTATTGACTTCTGCACAGAAGATGGTGAGCATCAACCTCATTTTTTTTTACTGAAAAAAATTACATACTTTTATATGTGGCCATGATGATCCATAAGAAGAAACAACATCCTAAATTTGGCTGAACAATATATAGCTTTATAATTTCAGCAGGTGGCAGCACCTGACTGACTTTCTCTGAGCTAGCAAAATAAGCAGAGTCACATCTGATCTGAAGAGAGCCTATTGGAAAACGCCAAGGCTGTAGGCTAAATTATGAAACTGAAAAAGATCCTAGAAATAGGAAATCACTTTGGTACAGTACAGTACACGAGTGTACTGTATATTCATGAACTCACCAAGTGCAAAACTCAACCTGGAGAGATTTGATTTAATTTGATTTGATTTAACTTTTCAATGGGCTCATTGACTGTCCACCACAATGCAAAGATACCTCATTAATTGTTTGCTGAGGACATGTCATCACAATGAAGCCCCCATCTTGTTACCCAGGCCACTGCTGAAGCAGTGTCAGGCAGGCTGAAACCTGTCTTTGGTCTTCTGTCTTGAAAGTCACACATGTTCCCTGCTATGTGGGCAGATGCCCTCTCAGAAACATCTCCTCAGTCAGGACTTATTCATTCTTGACTATATTGTTTCTTGCCTTATCACAGAAACTTCTGGAGTGTTCCATCTGCGCTGCACTCAACTTACCAGAACATGCCTGTTCTGCAAGCCAGAAATGTAAGTGATTAGAAAGCTAACGTGAGAAAAATAACGTGCTCGCCTTACCTTGCAACATGTGAACTTGTAAAAAAACATGTCAATGTTCCGGATTGTTGTGATGTATTCAAATAACTATGGGACATCCATTACCTTTGAAAAGAAGGCACCGATACTGAAAAGTTGCCTTATTGGACCAAAGACGCCTCATTAAAAATATTGTATTTGGGGATGGGGATGGCGGGTAAAATGTTGCTGGAATTTACAGAAGAGGTTATTCTCAACTTCTGGAATGTTTTGTAGAAGCACAGTTCTCAAAGTGAAACCCCAGTAATCAGCCTACATCACAAAGGGGATGGAAGAAGCGAGAAAAGTGAATGCATATTTGAATAGTAGAAAGCTTGTTGAGATTGGTGATTCTGCTTAAGGGGAACTCCCTTCTTCATAAGATCAATTAATGATGCAATCAGTGCAGAAAAATTGGGAATAAATTTATGATGAATATTAGCAAAGTCCCTCGAATGTGTTCGGTAATTGTCAGTGATGGCTCCCAGAACAGATCCTTAGTTCTTTTGGTTTTCTTCCCAAGGAAATTTATAGCTCAACAAATTAATGTAACGATAGAAGAGAATATTTGTAGCTCAGGCCTGAACTGTAGGGTCCTTGGTGCTCTCTGAGCTTAGTTGTTTTTTCTTGCAGACGTTTCATTACCCAACTAGCTAACTAGGTAACACAAATTGTGCTGGTAAGCAGATCAAAGGCAGAGTTTTCTAGCTTAACCCAGTGTGAAGCCCATATTCAGAGACAAGACAGCAAGATCCAATTGAGTCCACTCCTTATTTGCTTATATCTAATGGACAGAATCTTGTCAAACTAAATTTATAACTTCTAACCTACTAGATACATCTTATGAGATTCTAGGGTGTGGCTACCCTGAATCTCCTCCCCCCCCCCACATATCCAGTTTGGAACTCTGTAATCTGGGCCTCTTTCTGGGAAAGCTCTTTGCCAAAAGTCTCCCCCCCCCCCGCCATCACCATTGCTCTAGTACAGTGATGGCGAACCTTTTAGAGACCGAGTGCCCAAACTGCAACCCAAAACCCACTTATGCATTGTTGGGTGCCGGGTGGGTGTGGCCCATTGG
>NW_015403743.1:0-3141 GCF_001527695.2 Protobothrops mucrosquamatus
GCCATTTGTCCGAAATGGTATAGGGTTTCCTGCCTGAGCAGGGGGTTGGACTAGATGACCTTCAAGGTCCCTTCCAACTTTACTATTATTATTATTATTATTATTATTATTATTATTATTATTATTATTATTATTATTATTATTATTATTATTATTATTATTATTATTATTATTATTATTATTATTATTATTATTATTTCTGTGAGAACAATTAACCAGTGGAACAGCTTGCCTTCAGAAGTTGTAGGTGCTTCATCACTGGAGGTTTTTAAGAAGAGACTGGACAACCACTTATCTGAAATGGTACAGGGTTTCGTGCTTGAGCAGGATGTTGGACTAGAAGAACTCAAAGGTCCCTTCCAGGTCTATTCGGATTAATATTGACCTAAATGAAAACCCAACTTTGTGGATAATTGAATTACTCATCAACTTCCTTTTGCAAGTTAAATTAATTCCAGGAAGATGGGATTTTTTAATTAAAGTATGTGATGATGGCTAAACAGCATGGGTGTTCGGGATTCAATCTGAGTTGGTTGGAGAAATGTAGATCTGGATGAGCATCGTTTGATCGCATGAATTGCAATCGGCAAGGAGAGAACTGCTGAGAAGCTCTGATGTAACTGAATGATGCAGCAAATGCCGAGCAAGACTTTACTGATGCTGAGTCATGCTGCTGTTGCTGATGATACATTTTTCCATGTGTGATTTTTATGCACCAGAGGGAGGAGCTGTGCTTTTAGGACATGCGTTTTGTGGATTGCGTTTCTTTCCTATCCTTTTAGTTATTTTTATTTGTTTATTACATTTTTTTAGCACACCTTTATTACTTTACAAGTAACTCAAGGCAGCAAACATTTTCACCACAATAACTCTGTGAGGTGGGTTGGGCTGAGAGAGAAGGACTGGCCCAAAATCACCCAGCCAGCTTTCGTGCCTAAGGTAAGACTAGAACTCATTGTCACCTGGTGATTGGCCCAAAGTCACTCAGCCAGCTTTCATGCCTAAGGTAAGACTAGAACTCATTATCACCTGGTGATTGGCCCAAAGTCACTCAGCCAGCTTTCATGCCTAAGGCAGGACTAGAACTCACTGTCTCCTGGTTTCTAGTCTGGTGCCTTAACCACTAGACCAGAGGTAGGCAACCTTGGCTCTTTTATGACTGGTGGACTTCAACTCCCAGAATTCCTGAGCCAGCCACGCTGAGGGGAAAGGGAGAGGTTTCCAAGCTGAGCCATGCTGGCTCAGGAATTCTGGGAGTTGAAGTTCACGAGTCATAAAAGAGCCAAGGTTGCCTACCCCTGCACTAGACCAATTATCATAATACAAAATCAAAATTGGCTGAAAGATAACCAGCAAGATATGCAAATATGGCCAGTTTAGAATTTCAGTTTGCAACTCTGTTTTTTTTCCATTGAGAATGAGATTGTCTCAACTTCTTGCCTCTGTTGGCCGTACAATTTACAGTATATTCTTAGTCTTCTGATTGGATATCCCTGCTTGGCATGTGTTCCCATTAAAACCTGACCCATTAAGGAGATAGCTAAAAACATCAGTCTTAAGGGAATTTAGCTGATTTCAGGTTTAAGGTGAATAAATAAATAAATGCTGTCCACGATACCAGATCCCAAATTCTTGAAAGGCAGACTACAGTCAAAAGGATGAAGAACTTTGAGCACCAAAGCTGAAAACGCTTGAAAAATATTGGGTAAACCCCTAATCCAGCCTGAAACTGGTTCTACAAACCGAATCGTCACAGAGTTGGAATTGGGTATGTCTAGTTTCATAAAAAGAAGGACTAGGAGTGACATGATAGCAGTCGTCCAATATTTGAGGGGCTGCTACAAAGAAGAAGAGGGGAATCAACCTATTCTCCAAATCACCAGAAGGCAAGACAAGAAGCAATGGATGGAAACTAATCAAGGAAAGAACCAATCTAGAAATAAGGAAAAAAATGTGTGACAGTGAGAACAATTAATCAATGGAATGACTTGCCTTTAGAGGTTGTGGGTGACCCCTCACTGGAGACTTTTAAGAAGAGATCGGACAACCATGTGTCTGAAATGGTGTAGGGCTTCCTGCCTGAGCCAGGGGTTGGACTAGAAGACCTCCAAGGTACCTTCCAACTCTGTTATTCTATTAAAAGAATCCCATCTGTCTTTCCAACTGACTGGTAGAAGGTATTTCCTAACATTTAAACTTCTGGTAACTTTAAATCTTTGTTTCATATCTTTCCCCTTGGGACAATAGAGAACATATCTTGACTTTCTGTTCTGTGGCAGTTCTTCTGATGTTTGCCAAATGAAGCTATAACTATTCTCTAACTTTTCTTTTAAGGCTCAGCAGATACAGAATCTTCAAGCCTCTTCTTACAAAAATTAATTTCCAACTCTTTAATCATTCTCCGTGTCCTTTGAGGCACTTGCTCCAGTTTTCTTCTTTTTTCCTGAATTTTCTTACAATGTGATGCTCCAAATGGAACATAATACTCGATGTGGGATGCGTCCAAAGAAAAATAAAGTGGAATAATTGCTTCCTGTAATTTGGAAGGTATACGTCTGCTGATGTGAATCTAAAACTGCATTTGTCTTTTTTTTCCCAGACACATCACACTTATTGTGTTGCTAATAAAACCACCATTTTCTTTTATTTTTCTCCACAAGGATTGTTGCCAAGCCAGGCATTTTCTCCCGCTCTGTAATTTAGAATGTATCTTCTTTGATTCCCGGCCAAATCAAACCGTTTCATATTCCCAGAGTTGACACTAAAAATGTAATAGAGTTTAATCTTTTCCAATCTCTACCTTACTCTGCCCCCTCGACTCTCTTCCACAGACACCCAGCTGTTGACTTCCTGCAATCTGTTTAGCACTCATCGTGCTTCTGGATCCTTGGATTCACAAGGTCTATGGATTTCCTGTGTACAGGTAGACCTCGACGTACGATGGGTCACTTAGCTGTTTGAAGTGACGACATACCAGGAAAAGACGAGTTACAATCCAGATCTGAAGTTGTGACTTCAGCCCCTCCCCCACGCAGCCATGTGACTGCATTTCTGGCACTTGGCAACACGGCTGTGTTTATGGCTGTTTGTTGCATCCCATGGTCATGTGATCATGTTTTACGACATCTATGGAGATTCTTA
>NW_015403744.1:0-3141 GCF_001527695.2 Protobothrops mucrosquamatus
CAGTCAGCTCTTGGTCTTGTTTTTACTGACTGTATAGAGCTTCTCCATCTTTGGCTGCAGAGCACATAGTCAATCTGATTTCTGTGTTGACTGTCTGGTGATGTCCATGTGTAGAGCCGTCTCTTGGGTTGTTGGAAAAGAGTGTTTGTTATGACCATCATATTCTCTTGACAAAATTCTATCAGCCTGTGCCCTGCTTCAATTTGTACTCCAAGGCCAAACTTGCCTGTTATTCCGGTTATCTTTTGGCTTCCTACTTTAGCATTCCAATCCCCCATGATGATAAGGACATCATTTTTTGGTGTTAATTCTATAAGGTGCTGTAGGGCTTCATAGAACCGGTCAATTTCATTCTCTTCAGCACCAGTGGTTGGGGCATAGATTTGGACTACTGTGATATTGAATGGTTTGCCTTGGATTCGAACTGAGATCATTCTGTCATTTTGGGGATTGTATCCCAGTATTGTTTTTCCTACTCTTTTATTGACTATGAAGGCTACTCCATTTCTTCTGAGGGATTCTTGCCCGCAGTAGTATACCTGATGATCATCTGAGTTAAATTCATCCATTCCTGTCCATTTTAGTTCGCTGATTCCTAAGATGTCGATGTTCAGTCTTGTCATCTCTTATTTGACTACATCTAGCTTGCCTTGATTCATGGATCTTACATTCCAGGTTCCTATGGAGAAAAGATCTTTACAGCATCGGACTTTCCTTTCACCACCAGATGCATCCACAGCTGAGCGTGCTTTCGGCTTTGGCCCACTCGCTTCATTCTTTCTGGCACTACTAGTACTAGCCCTCTGCTCTTCCCCAGTAGCATATTGGACACCTTCCGACCTGAGGGGCTCATCTTCCAGCGTCATATCTTTTTGCCTTTTGGTACTGTCCATGGGGTTTTCATGGCAAAGATACTGGAGTGGCTTGCCATTTCCTTCTCCAGTGGATCACATTTTGTCAGAACTCTCTGCTATGACCTGTCCGTCTTGGGTGGCCCTGCACGGCATAGCTCATAGCTTCATTGAGTTACGCAAGCCCCTTCGCCACGACAAGGCAGTAATCCATGAAGGAGAAAATCCATAATAGTGATAGTTTTATTACACCAATTGAACAAAATCACTGCAAAACTTGATAGAGGAAAAACATGGCTGGTTTTATGGCCATTTTTACATTGTTTGTATTTTTAGATGATATGGTGGACAGCTTTTAGACTTCCAAACTGGATCTTACAATATGCAAAACAGGGTTAGATTTATTGCAAAACAGCTTGTCCAAATCCTGTTAGAAAGAAGCAAACAAATGTCTATGATATTACCATTTCTGAATATAGAAATTTAGCTCATTTTTCTCCCATCCCATTATGATACATACAATTCTAGGATGGTGGAAAATATATGAGAAATCTTTGCCACATCAATGCCAGATATAATTTATTATTCTAGGTAACCAAGGTGAATTGACACAAATTAAACAAGTGTGGTTCCTTGTTTGAAAAATGTACTGCAATTAATCAGGTGTTTTCAGAGATTATATTTGAAAGGTTCTTCAGTTCACCTAGCCCATCAGATACTTTGAATTTTTTTGTGTTTTTGGAAAAGAAAACAAAATTTCTAAAGATCCCACTTTTATCCTTATCTCTTAGTATTATCTCCTTTTGTCTTAGCAGTAATTGTCAAAGCTCTATGAGTTGTCTGTAGAAGCTCTCTGCTCTTCCACTATCTTCTCCCACAGGCCTAGGTTTTTGGTTCTGCAGTACTTCTAATTTTTGCCAACTGAATGAGTAGGAATGAATTATAGATAAACATTAATTGCCAATGTATGAACACCGCTTCCTAGATGTTCCTGTCTTTCTCTATTTTAATGATATTCACAGCAGTGACAAAGCACTTTTAGGATACCACTCTAATTTCAGAGAGACCCTAAAACAATGAGAAGGTAAACCTTGAAGTGTTCACAGATATCCAACATGTACATGTTGCATTCAACTCCCAAATCTCACACTGCAAAAACCAAGGAAGACTTATGTATACCTTGTCTAGCAATCATGTCCTTCTCCCCATAGGCAACGTAAAACATAGAGTCAAGTGTAACATAGACTTTTACATCAGTGTGAGGACCCAAATTCTGAGGCTTTCTTCATTAACTATTTGTAGAACCACTGAAATTGCCTAGCAATCCCAGTTTTATCGCTTGTCCTCATGGCTTTGTTTCTTCCCTATTTTCTACGCTCCAAACATGTAACAGAGTTAGGATAATGAAATCCTATGTTGATTGTCCTTTCAACTGCTCTAGCAAGAGCTGAGTTTCATTAATGATTGCTTGTAGTAAAAAGCTCTTAGTCAGAACACAGTGACTCTTCTACCAATCAGCTGCCCATTCCTTTTTTTTACAACAATTTTTATTAAATGAATTTTGAGAATAAAAGCAATACAAAGTTTGGAAAAAAGAGTAAAGTTAGTAATAAGTGAAAAAAGATGTAATAGAAGAAAAAAAAGAAAAAAATATAATAATTTTTATAATATCTTTTTTTCAGCCCAAAATCCAAAAGGTGTTTCCAATCATTTCCAATAAATATGGTTACTGTCCCTTTTCCTAATCAGGAAAATCAATTTAGCTATCTCTGCTAATTATGTCATCTTTGCCAACTATCTCACCATTTTAATTCAGTTTTTCCATTTTTGTACATGTAATAGTCTCGCAGCAGTTATATACAAAAACAGTTCCCCAATCCCAAGCTTATTCAACAGCACAAGTGGGTGAAGCTGAGGAAGATAGCTGTCATTTTAAATGTTCCATCATGTTTTATAACACTTGATGTAGATTGGTGGGATTTAAAATGGTGAGCAGTTTTTTTCCCCCAGAACTGAGAAGGATTTTGCCAGCAGTTTGGAGCCAGAGATGTTCCTTTCCTATTTGTAAATTGCAATTTGGGTGGCAGGCAGTGCTCTCTACATGGGGCTCCCCTTGAGGAGCACCCGGAGGCTCCAGCTAGTCCAAAATGCGGCCGCGCGGGCGGTGTTGGGAGGGACTCGACGCTCCCATATAACACCGCTGCTGCGCGAGCTGCATTGGCTGCCTGTGGCCTTCCGGGTGCGCTTCAAGGTGTTGACTATCATCTTTAAAGCGCTCCATGGCATCGGA
>NW_015403745.1:0-1951 GCF_001527695.2 Protobothrops mucrosquamatus
TGATGCCAGTTGCCGTAAGTCAGCTTCTTGAGGGCGTCCTTGGCGACGCGGACCATCCGTTCAGCCAGACCGTTGGTGGAAGGATGGAAGGGAGCCGAAGCAGCGTGGCGGATCATGTTGGTCCGAAGAAATCCCTGAAACTCAGTAGAAGTAAATTGAGGACCGTTATCCGACACTAGAACATCTGGCAACCCGTGTGTAGCAAAAATGTTTCTCAACACTTGAATAGTCTTGGCGGCTGTGGTAGAAGACACAGGCATGACCTCCAGCCATTTGGAATGGCTATCAACAACAACCAGGAAAAATTGACCCTGAAAGGGCCCAGCGTAATCTACATGTATTCTAGACCATGGAGTGTGTGTTTCCTCCCACCTGTGTACAGGGGCCTGGGGCATTTCAGGCCTGGACTGTTGGCAGGCATGACATGTACTTCCTCTCAAATCTGGTTTATGCGGAAATACGTCTCGACTCTTGCCACATAAGATTCCTACCTCTCGGGGTGAGAGACGTCGAACTCCGCTAAACACCCAACTTTCGCCATGATTGAAGATTAGGTTTCTTCTTCTTCAGCCGCACGCACCCTCCAGCGATTTCGTACTGGCAGGATAACGCTGACTTCCACGCCGTTTCTCTTCCGGACTTCTTTGGGTGAGTCTTCTAGCTTTTCCTAGCTGTAGAGACTGGATCCCACCTTCGTCGCCAGTGTTAAGTCTGGAGAATAATGGCGCTTGAGACGAAGCATTTCTAACAAGTCTTTATTCTCTGCTTCCATTCTACGAACAACCCGAGCAGAGGCACGCAGGCCTCTATTTATACCTTCTGATCCCCGGGCAAGTTCAACCAATCATGAGGCGGGCTTTTCCCGCCTTGCGCATGCGCACAAGGCCAGCGCCGCTCAGTCTGGTCCTGGGCAGCTTCTGCAAATGCCCGGGACTCTTGCAACGTCCCGAGCCTGCCTCTTGCAGGCTCAGGACACAACACCTTTGCATGCAGATAGCCTAATTTTAAAGTTAGACAAGATCAGCCTTTTCCCCCCCATAGTGTTCCCAGGGTGAGTAGAAGGGATTTCTCAGTGAAGGGGCAAATGATAGATAAGTAGTGGTAGATAGTAATGGCTTTTGATCCATTAATAATCTTTGCAGGAAACAATGGAAAGAGTGCACATTCCTGAGCAAGATCATCTGGGATTACGAAGATTTACAAAAGACTAGAGTACTGGGGGGGGGCAGATGTTTTGGAACAAAAGTGACCAGGCAGGCAGATTAATATGGAAAGTAATCTCAAAGTAAAGACCTTCAAATGTGTGAAGGTATTTTATATGTCCCCTATTATCTCCTTACAACTTTACAGAGGGAGACTAAAAGTCACCAAGTGAATTTCTGTAACTGGGCATAGACTTGAAACGGAGTCTCCCTTGGCCTTAAGCAAACACTTTAAGCACTACATCCCAAATGAAGGTGGGTGGAACTAGAATAATAATATTTGAATGCTTCTCTCCTCTCCTGACATGTGATATTTAGGCTAGAATATTTCTGATGTACCTGCTTTGAAGGTTATGGAAATTTTTGACATTCAAGGGAGAATGAAAGAATTAGCATGATCCAGTTTCAAGAATAATAGCACTACCTAGTCCATTTTCTGAAAATCTACATCAGCATTTTGTGCTGTTATTAACCTTTTCAGTTTCCCTAGGGTACAGCCTGTGATGGGGAAAAATGATGGCTTCAACAGGATCTAGGTATGATTGTATCTCTTTCAGATCAAGAGTGTTCCTTTAGAATTCATATAAAATCATAACTCAATGCTCTGGAACTCCATATTATTGTCTTTTCCCCCTTCTTTTTCTCCACAGATCCACAAAGGAAATATAAGACAATTGTTTTAAACTGCATTTTCAAGGTGACAGATGTCTGGGTATGAATTACTAGTTGTTGAATAGAACTAGTCATGG
>NW_015403745.1:9853-12994 GCF_001527695.2 Protobothrops mucrosquamatus
AGCTGTTCAATTTTTGCACCCTCTATCCTAGATAGCCAATCTACAAAGCCAACTCCATTGAGTTGCTGAGATCCAATTTCATTTGCCTTGTATTTAACATTCAAGCTGTGTTACTCTAAGGATTATTGAAGGACTTAGAACTGTTTCATTTATTTTATTATTTTATTTATATGGTTTCTGTCCCACCTTTTTTTATTCCGTTGGTAAGTCAAGGCAGTGAACATATATACAGTAATTACTCCTTCCTCCTATTTTCCCCATCACAACAACCCTGTGAGGTGGGTTGGGCTGAGATAGATGTGACAAGCTCAAAGTCACTCAGCCAGCTTCCATGTCTAAAATTGGGATTAGAATCCATGGTCTCCTGGTTTCTAAGCTAGCACCTTCACCACTACGCCAAACTGGCTCTCTCCTTTGGGTTTTTTCCCTTCTTTTTAATTCTTGTAGTGTTGACTCCTGGTGATTATCTGCAGTTTTCTTGGCAAAGTTTTTCAGAAGTAGTTTGCCATTGCCTCTTTCTTACAGCTGAGAGAGTGACTAACACAAAGTCTCCCAGTTGGCTTTGTGCCTAAGGCAGGACCAGAGCTCCCAGTCTCCTGGTTTTTAGCCACCGCACTAAATTGGCTCTCGCCTTGTAACATTATTGTTTTATATAGAAAAACTGTGAGTCTGGGATTTGTTCGAGTTGATTTGGTATAAACATTTCTGGGGTGTATAAAACTGATAAAAGGTATCAGAAAAGCAAATGGAATAGGCAAATGATCAATGCACAGCATACAGAAATTCAAATCCTGACTGTAATATAGAATCTTAATTGCACTTTTTACTCAGTCATCCTAGATCTCCGAAGTGGGACCTCATAACCCTCTAAATGTCCATAAATAACTGTTCCATGCTCTCTCACTGTTATGCCTGATGGTGTCTAGCTTCTCCCTAGTAAACCTGAAAAAAGTTAAACAGGGTCAGGAGAATCTAAGAACTTTTGACAAATAATCAGTTATAGAAAATGCAATTAGCAGAATCTTGAAAGTCTGAAAGCATTTCTCCCCTCCTATATTTTCACTTTCTAGAAAACTAGGAAGGGTCCCTTTTGAGATGCTTCTCACACCTCTTTTCCTTCGGTGAGTTGAGATACATTTTGCACAGTCATTTTGTCTAGGCTTCAGCTCTTCCTCCCAAGGTCATTCACACATACCATTACATTAGATGACCTCTTGTTTTGGGCAGGAGGCCTGGTTTCCATCTGTCACTCTGGCAATGGGTAGTTTTACTATCAGTGTGCTTTTCTCTGACATGTGAGAACTAATTCTCACAGCTAAATTGTTCTGGGAAATAAGCAGGGCCAGGTTCCCCATCCATGCCCTACCAGTTTTTTATTATTATTGAAAATGACTTTCAGATTTGTTTTTCAAAGGTGGCATCTATTCATAACTTGCTTCATCATCCTGTGAACAGTTGAGCTGCCATGTGTGCCTGATTTTATTGCTCTGGATTCGATGCATTTATTGCTCTGGATTCGATGCATTCAGAATGTTGCCTGGGACAATACAATTGTAGAGACCCTTTGTAAAACAGCCTTGGGCTCAGGAAGAGGGAGAAGATGACTCCCAGGGAAAGAAGATGCTGGGGTTTTTTTCCCCACTCTTTTTTTTTTTTTGTCTTCCTACTTGCCCATTAGCAGTAGTGAGTGCACTATTCCAGAGGTGCTGGTGTAAGAAATTCCTCATAGCTCTGCTTTGTAAGATGCTAGTGTCATTTTGAAAGCTCCAAAGAGTAATGGCTAATGCCTGTAGATATCCTATGTGGTGGTAAGCTGGCCACACTGGCCTTAAGGTAAGGGCATCACGAAGAAGAGCGTAAGAGAAAAGATTTATTTATTTGTATCCTGCCTTTTATTATTTTTACAAACAAGTCAAGGCAGTGAACATACACAACACAACTTCCTCCTCCTATTTTCCCTGCAACAACAAACCTGTGAGGTGAATTGGACTGAAAGAGAATGGCCGGCCCAAAATCACCCAGACAGCCTCACAGTCTCCTGTTTTCTAGCTTGGTGCCTTAACCATTAGGCCAAACTGGCTCTCCCTGGTTTGGGATGGAGTTATAGAGAAAGAAAGCAAAACGAGTGTAAGTATGAGGAACAGGATTCTGATTGCTAATAAGAATAAAATAATTAGTGTCTGATTTTCTGCCCTAGGGACAGTGGTGGGATTCAGCCGGTTCGCACCACTTTGGCAGAACCGGTAGCTAATTTTTTGTTGCCCAGTCCCAGAATGGACTTCCGGAAGTGGCACAGAGAACCGGTTGTTCACATATTTGAATCCCACCACTGCCTAGGGACCATTTTTAAAACTGGCCTGGACCATAATAATTCTTAAGATTTCAGAGTAAGAGAGACAGGCTTTGTTGTGAAATTGCTCTCAAGCTACTGGCATGTTCAAAATGCAACTTGGGACTTCTTTGCTTTTTTCTGATGAGCTGGGGAAAAAAAGGTTTTCATAAAATGGTTAAATCTATCAATTTATTTTCTAACTCCCAAATGCCTAGTTTGATTCTAAACCAGGGAAAAGATAAAATATATATTTCAGAGTACTTCACGTTTGGCACATGGAACACTGGAAACTGCCAAGCTTTTACGAAGAACTTGGATCTGATTTGATTTGAGTAACTTTCATTAGCAATCTGGTTTTTAAAACTGAATCAAATATCAAAGGCACTGCTGGATATTGAGCAAGGTTGAGATGTATGAATTCCATCTATGCAGGCTTGCAGATGTGTGCCCTCGAAAAGCGTAATTGCACAATGAATGAATCATGCTCTGTATACTACTCGATTAAGCGATCTTTTTATATGTAATGGGTTCTTCTACTTGCTTTGTCTATCAAGCATTTAATTTTAATATCTTACATAAATACATACTTTATCAGTGTCTCTGTTGCTTGGGCACCTGGATGAAACAGACTATCTAGACCCATACCAGTCGGGCTTCAGGCCGGGACACAGCACGGAAACGGCATTGGTCACGTTGGTAAATGATCTCTGGAGGGCCCGGGACAGGGGTTATTCCTCTGTCCTTGTGCTTTTGGACCTCTCAGCGGCTTTTGATACTGTGGACCATGGTATCATGCTGCGGCGTCTCGG
>NW_015403746.1:0-3140 GCF_001527695.2 Protobothrops mucrosquamatus
AACGATGGAGCACAGAGAGTACAGATTTATTCTATGCCCCTCTTTATCTATAACCCTGCCTCTCCTTTGTCCAAGAGATGGCTCGTTTGAAATTGTTGGTCTCAAGAACACACAACAGATCTTGTCGCTCTTTGATTGGAAGGCTGCTGTTAGCTAGATGCTATGCTTTGCTTATCCTTATAGTGGTTTATTTTTTTTTCTTTAAACCTGTTCACAAAATAAACCTGATTCATTAATTATTGTGCAGGGCAGATTCTCACCCTTAAGAACATTCCGATGAACTCACACTCTCAAGAATGATACAACCTTCATCACTTAAATCTTGCCAGGCCCAAGCCCAAAGATGACAGTAAAATCCAATCAAGTCCAATTCTTTATTTGCTTACAATATTCCTAATAGACAGATTCTTGCCTGGCTAAAGCTATAACCTTCTAATCTAATAGATATATCCTGAGATATTCCAGGGAGTAGTTACCCTGGACCTCTTCCTCCTTCCCCATCCATATCTGGTCTGTGCAATCTCTTAATCTGAGTTTCTCTGTGGAATGTAGTGCCTCTTCCCTGAAAAACCGCAATGCTCCTGCTAGGATCCCCCTGCCCTCTCCTTCTCCAGGTGCATATCCCATCATACCCTCTTCCTTTTTATTATATGTTACAACTTTTCTCTTCTTGTTATAGGCCAAATTATAATTTATACTGCTTTTGTAACTCCTATGTATTATTTTCAGAAGGTATATATAAACTGTAACCTTGTGAGCTTAGAGTTGTTCCATTTTCCTTTGATGAGAGCCCAGTGATTGTAGTGGTGTCACTAAAAAAAATACTTTGTTGTGTTTATCTCCAAACACTTTGATTCCTTTATTTAAGTGGGCACTTTCCTGCAACAGCCTGGTTTAGTGAATAGCATTGGAAAGCTAAAAAGTCTGGGGACTTTCCTGTGTTAGATGCACCTCAGCCAGATTTGCAGGTTTGTGGTCTGTGCCTTTGTCCTTTTTCCCCCCTCTCCAATCCTGAGCCCATTGGAGATATATGACTGGGATTTAGATAGTTGGGGGTGTTTTGCAGGATTGAGTCCAGAACTTTATGGATATGAATCTATGTGAGTTGCAACTCTGGTAATCAAAGGTTCCTGCCATCTAACTCAGCAGGAGTGAGTAATAGGGAATGAGGGATTTGAAAATAACCTTAAGTAAGTATAAGTGCAAAATAGAAAAGGGGATGACAGGGTGATAATTGTCTGGTTTTCCCCTCATAATCTGTTCTTGCTGATTATGGTATGTTTCTGTCCAGTGATAAATTCCTGCCTGTATAGCAAAAGCAATAGCAATAGACTTATATACCACTTCATAGTGCTTTACGTCCCTCTCTAAGTAGTTTACAGAGTCAGCATATTGCCCCCAACAACCTGGGTCCTCATTTTATCAAGGAAGGCCAAGTCAACCTTGAGCTAGTCAGAATCAAACTCTTGGCAGTGGGCAGAGTCAGACTGCAGTACTGCATTCTAACCACTGTGCCATCACGGCTCTTATATACCAAGTCTCGGTATTCTCTGCCACCCTCACTTGAGGAGGTTGGGAGACTCCCCCATGTTATATGCACTGTAAAATGCAAGGGAGGGGATGGTTGATTCCTGTGTCCCCACAAGGCTGTGAGAAGTTGTGTGTGGGGGTATAATTGAGGAGCTTTTCCCACTTATGTATATGTTTGTACTTATATACATTTGAGCTGTCAGTAAGATTTCCTAGTCACATGGGGGAGGGGGATAGGAGAGAGGGAGAGATTGTTTCTCAATGAGTCTTCCATTCAGAAAGCAAACTTAATGGAATGCACAGATAACCTTGAGGAGAAGGGAAAGCAGATGCTGCCTAGGAAACCATTAGACAAGAGAGGCAGGAGTCCACAATCATTTAACAGTCAAAGAAACAAACATAGGAAGGAGCTGCCCTAATGGGTTTAGCAGTTAAAAGGGTTTAGTTAAAAGTGGCAGGCTTGCAAGATTGATGTTGACCTTCCCAGGGAAACTAGATAGGAAACACCACTAGATGAACTACATCCACTTTATTGTAGGCTACATTAACAAAATCTGAAACTCCCCCTCACTTTTAACTGCTATCCCCCCTAAGTGCCAGGGGTAGGAGGGAAGGTTCCCTCCTTTATGATGGATACAGATATAGATAGATAGTCTTTAACAGCACAGGACTTTCCATGCACACCTTAAACTCAAGTGGGTTAATGAATTACTCATATTGCTAGAGGGATCACCAGTATTCTTCTGTCTTTGCAGAACCTTCACTCCCTAAAAATGTCAGCTTGTCCTACTAGATTGTATAGGATAGGCATGCTGTAAGACCATTCCCTTACATGCTGCTCTTTTATGGGATCTGGGAAACCTGACTCTTCCATTGCAGCCCTGCCCTATGGAACCGCTTTTCTCTTGAGATGGAGAAGACTCCCAACCCTTTCAACCTTCCAAAAATCACTTAAGACTTGCCTATTCTCCACGTTCTGGTCTACTGGTTAAGGCAACAGGCTGGGAAGATGTGAGAGCGTGAATCTAAGTCCCACCTTAACCATGAAAGCCAGCTGGGGGACCTTGGGCCAGTCATGCTCTCTCAACCCAATTCACTTCACAGGGTTGTTGTGAGAAAAATAGGAGGAGGAAGGCATGTGGGATATGCTTGTTGCCTTGAATTATTTGTAAAAATAATAAAGGTGGAATATAAATAATCAATCAAACAAACAAACAAACAAATAAATAAGGTGAGATTGTTGTGGGTTGCATCAGAAAGTTTAGCGTAGCATGTTGTCTTTCCCTTTCTGGTGTTACTGCTTTTGCTTCACTATGTGCAGGGCTTTTTTTGTCATAGAACACCCAGAACAGAGTTCTGGCACCTTTTTTGGATGGAACCTTGTAGGGTAGGCAAGGCGGGTTGTATGACGTGTGTGAGTTCCGGCACCTTTTTTTTTCTTCAAAAAAAGCACTGACTACGTGTATTGTTTTTATCCTTCAATTGTGAGCTCCCTGGAGTTTGATTTAAAATATCAGTGTTTTAAAGCAATAAATACCCTTTGTATGTACCATGAGACTGAACAACTGCCTGTCATTTGATGGAGCTCCCTGTTAGGGGATTGCCATCTT
>NW_015403747.1:0-3140 GCF_001527695.2 Protobothrops mucrosquamatus
TCTCTCAGCTCCCCGGTAAACCAGGGAGCCAGTCGAGATCTAGGCCGGGTCAGAGGCCGCAAGGGCACGACTCGGTCTAATGCAGTGGCGGCAGTTGTCTCCCAAGCCGCCGCCTGATTTTCCGCCGAGTCATGGACCAGATCCTCCGGATAAGGCCCAAGCTCCGTCAGGAACCTCTCTGGGTCCATCAGTCGCCTGGGACGGAACCATCTAGGCGGTTCCGTCTCCCTGCGGCGGGGGGGCGCGGTCCGGAAGTCCATCCTTAGGAGTCCATCCTATGTACCATTCTAAACCTTTTATCATCCTATGCAATGATAGCAGAAAAATTTAGAGGAAAATATAGGTTCTAAAACACTGTTTATATGTTACCAGGGCATCTCATTACAAGAGCATTAACTATTCAGTTGCAAAAACAGATTAAATCTCCTTTTTAGGATAGAAAATCTGGCTGAAACAAGACCTTGATAAGTTATTGCCCATTAATCCCTGACAATCAGAAGGCTTCATCTACTGACTTTGAAAGAAATCAGTATCCAGCAGCATTAGCTAAAGCTGGTATTTGTACCATCATATTTAGATGCCGATTTTGAAGAGAATACAAAGATTAACCCCTCATATTGTGAAAGTCAGAATGAAAGTAAATAGGTAGAAGAAAAGAGATGAGTCAGCAGCTGCCCTAATGTCAGCCATGTCACTAGAAAAAGGGAAATTCATGTGAGAGCAACTTGATTTCCTTTCCTATATTGTTGTTGTTATTGTGGCAATATATCTGAATAATACCACACTAGAAAACTGTAAGTAGAATTCAGGCAAAAGTGAAGATTTCAGGTCATATTAATGACTAAACCAGGAAACATAACTAGAGTTCTCAGTATAATCTCTAAAGTTACAACTTTTATTTATGATATTTGTATGCAGAGTAAACTGAAGTGCATATTCTGATTTTAGAAAATAATGTTCCAGTTTATGATGTTAGGGAAGATATCATGAGCAAAATTCTTCATAGGCCCACCATAAATAAAGCCTAGTATTTTCATCTGATAAATCGGTCTCTAGATTGATTAATCTCCCTAGCTCACTTTTCAATATATTGCTTTCTTTTAAGTATATTGCTACCTACAGCTACACATCTGGGATGGCTCCATCAAAAGTTTTATAATGGAAGGAGTTATTTTTCCAAACATTCATTTTTCCAAATGAAAAATTATGAAGCATATCCCATCCTGATAAAAATCTTTCCATTTTCTAAAAAAGAAAGGCATGTTTTGATAAATGAAACCAAGCTTTTCAATACTGGGATGTTAGTGTGCACTCCTGCTTGAGATCAAACATTGTTGCTTATCAGTGTTTGTTAACTGTTCTTTAAAAAGATGAAATATTGAGAGCACACATGCACTTAAAAGTCACAAAATAAAATATTTTTTGCATTGAAAAAATGTACCTTCACAACTCAGTTTGATTTTCATTTGACATTCTGCTTTTATTTTTAGAAGATCTTACATTTGAGTATACCTTATCTGTGATGAGAGAAACTATACTCTAGGAAATGTACATTTCTTTGTGTACGCCCTGCGGAAAAGTTTATTTCCTAAAACTATATGAAACTCATTAAAAGCAGATGAATAGAATGTACTGAAATGTTTCCACTGAAATAAATTAGACTTTAAAAATTCACTTTAAGTAGTTGATGTCATTTTTTTCTCATCCAGAGAAGCACAGCAGATCCAAGAGATTTTTTTATATATATAATGATTTAGAAGATTGATCACTCATTTCAGTATACCACAGTTCAGTAGTGAAGAGTGAACTGTGTTCAGCTTGGTGGAATTCAATGAATACTTATCTGTCTCCGTAGTTCTAATGAAAATCTTAACTTTTAATGTTGAAATATATGTTTTATTATTCTGTCCTCTTGGATTTGACATTTCATACCCTATGATGAGAGACTTCAGTCACTAAACATCTTCCAAAAATAAGATTGGAATAAAAACATATTTATCTATTTGCGTGATAACAAGAATATGAGGAAAATGGAAGAAATATGAAATATGATCCATAGCACTCTCTTAAAATTTTGTTTTTATAATAAAGAAAGCTGGAACAGCTCTTTTATTTGAAGGAAGATCCTGGTTCAATCCCATTCATATATGTAAGTCAAAATCAGTTATGGGTTTAATCTTGTTAAATGGACACAGCATAAGACTGTTTATTTTTGATACATATTATTCCTTTAATTGCTTCATAAAGACCTCCAGTTTTAAGAAAGTAATTATGTCCATTCAACATTCTTTTTAAGTTTTGCACATACATTATTTTAAAAAAAAATGCAAATCGGCTTGCAGCTTTTTCAGAATGTTTAATGTTATGGAATTGAGTTAGAGATGCATAAATTTGTTGTTTCTGGAACATTCTCATAACAATGTTAACATCCAGTTTAGGGACTAAACTCTTTGCATTAGGATTAAGGAAAATGTGCAATATGGACTAGATCACCTGCATTTCAGCCTAAAACACTTTATAAAAACTTCTATCTTATGTGAAGATAAGAATTGTTGGCAGGAATAGCCAACACTCCAGAAGACAGGCTTAATATACAGAAGGATCTTGACAGACTTGAACATTGGGTGCTATCTAACAAAATGAAATTCAATGGTAAAAAAAGTAAGGTTCTACATTTAAGCAAGAAAAACCAAATACACATGGGTTTTGGTTGAAACATCTAACTGTTATATACCCACTCATTGCCAAGCAGTTCAACAATATACTACAAGGAGGAAAAATTGAAAAGTGGCTAACAACTGGGAAAACCTACATAATAATGAAAAATCCAGCAAAAGGGGCAACACCAGGCAACTACAGGCCAATTACTTGCTTACTAACAACTTTCAAATTGCTAACTGGTGTGGTAGCTGATGCAATACAACAGCATCTAGTTGAAAACAATCTCTTTCCACCTGAGCAGAAAGGAAACGGCCCCAATAGCAGAGGAACAAAAGATCAACTCCTAATAGACAAAATGATCTTGGAAAACTGCAAGAAAAGGAAGACCAACCTGAATGTGGCATGGATTGACTACAAAAAGGCATTTGACTCTCTGCCACATGACTGGATAATCAAGTGCCTAGAAATAACAGGAGTCA
>NW_015403748.1:0-3140 GCF_001527695.2 Protobothrops mucrosquamatus
TAGACAGCATACTAAAAAGCAGAGACATCACCCTGCCAACAAAAGTGCGTATAGTCAAGGCCATGGTTTTCCCAGTTGCAATGTATGGATGTGAAAGTTGGACCATAAGAAAGGCTGAGCGACAAAGAATTGAGGCCTTTGAACTATGGTGCTGGAGAAGACTCCTGCGAGTCCCTTGGACTGCAAGGCGTTCAAACCAATCAGTCCTAGAAAAGATCAATCCCGACTGCTCTTTAGAAGGCCAGATTCTGAAGTTGAAACTCAAATACTTTGGCCATCTAATGAGAAGGAAGGACTCACTGGAGAAGGGCCTAATGCTGGGAAAGATGGAGGGCAATAGAAGAAGGGGACGACAGAGAATGAGGTGGCTGGATGGAGTCACTGAAGCAGTAGGCGTGAACTTAAATGGACTCCAGAAGATGGTAGAGGACAGGAATACCTGGAGGAACATTGTCCATGGGGTCGCGATGGGTCGGACACGACTTTGCAATTAACAACACAACAAAGAAAAAGGATGTGAGTTAGTTTGAATTTTAAAAATAGCAGCATTAAGGTCAAAAATAAAGAAATGTGAAAAATTAAATGGTTAAAAAATTCTTAAAGGTCTTTGAAAATCCCAATGCATATGTGAATCCTAGCATAAACACAGAAAAAAAATGTGAGACTTGGAAAGCAGTAAAATGGTATAAATACTATTTATTTTTTCTTCCAAAGAAAGATTGCCATTGTAATTTAATTTAATTATATTTTTAAAAAATGTAATGTAATAATGTAATGTAATGTAATGTAATAATATAATATAATAAATATAATATAATAAATAATATAATATAATATAATATAATATAATATAATATAATATAATATAATATAATATAATATAATATAATATAATATAATATAATATAATATAATAATATAATATAATAATATAATATAATATAATATAATATAATATAATATAATATAATAATATAATATTATAATATAATATAATATAATATAATAATATAATATTATAATATAATATAATATAATATAATTAATATAATAAATATAATATAATATAATATAATAAATATAATAATATAATATAATATAATATAATATAATTAATATAATATAATATAATATAATATAATATAATATAATATAATATAATATAATATAATATAATATAATATAATATAATATAATATAATTAATATAAGCTCCTCCACACCTTACATTCATTCCATTCAGCTTGTTTTCCAATGTATCTATATGATCACAGGGGATTTCATTATCATCTACATATATGATGCCTCTCTAGATGTTTTTATTTCATTAAGCTTCTCAGCGGCTTAAAAAAAAATAACCTAATTCAAACATTCATGAGAATTTAACGGCCTATTTCCTTCACTAAGAGTTTCAGATTCCAACAAACTTATTATTGATCAAAAAAATTCAGCTCAATCCAGGATTTCATTCTATTGAATTCAGTGGGTTTTATTACAGATCAGATATGCTTACAATTATACTGTAAATTGTAATATTGTAGTGTAAATGATCAACAAATAAATCTCCACTCTTTGATAGTCTTTTATCATAATTTTATCATAATAATGTCATAATTTTATTATGGTAATGTGTCACTCTTACAGACATATTATTAATATCTAATAGATTATTACTATAGTATTGCATTGAAACAGAGAAGGGAAATTTCCAGTGATCCCTTTTCTAACCCTGCCTGAGAAAGAACTCCCCACCCCATCCACTATTTCTACAGCAGTGGCACTAGAAAGGGTGAGGAAGAATTTTCTCTATACAGCTACAGACCAGAGTTAGCAAAATCAGTGGGAAAGCTATACATAGTTAAATATAAACTATACATTGCAAGGAAGAAAGCTACACAAGCACCCGAGTTTTATAACTGATGTATACATCAGAGATGAAATACGGTGTATGTGAGTCAAGCCCAACATAAACTAACAGAGATCATCATGGTTGGAAGGAGCTGGATAAAATATGTTTTTCTTTCTCTTTCTGCTGATGGCTTCTATTCGTAGTCAACTAATGTCACCCTTAATTTTATTATGAGTTCAGTAGATATTGCTCATGGATGGATGAGCAGCAGAAATGGCCTGCAGTTCTGGCAGAATTCCACAAAAGCTTTTAAACATTTTACTATCAAATGAAGTTTGTTTTTTCTGAATGTACACCATAATACAATGTATTATGATCTGAAATGAAAGACAGGCACCATTTTTGAAACCTTGTGTGCAATCACCAACATCTCACAAGCTCTCCTGAAAGAATACAAAAATCTAGCATGTCTCTCCTGAATTTCTGGCAACTTTGAAGCCATCTGCGGGGAAAAATATTGTCGACCGCTAGAATATTAATGAATCTATAGCAATTTGGGCAAGGTTGAGTTGATAGTGAAAAACAAACCTCCTTTTGAACAAAATCCATAATGTTTTTGAAGTCCAAGTCATCATAGTAATTCTGAATTCCTCTTCCGATATTCTCATTTAAAAACTCAATTGTCTTTAAAAGGAAAAAGAAGTAAAAGAAAAACAAGTCAGCATACAATCATAGAAAGCTGAATACATTAGTTGACGATACAGCTTCTTGGTGGCAGCTATATAATCATATCTTTTCATCAAAATAACCCAAGCTCCATCCCTTTCGTATGTGTGATGTCCCAATGCAG
Organism: Protobothrops mucrosquamatus; assembly: GCF_001527695.2. NCBI lineage: Eukaryota > Metazoa > Chordata > Lepidosauria > Squamata > Viperidae > Protobothrops > Protobothrops mucrosquamatus. The sequence goes on from NW_015403748.1 coordinate 2,699, forward strand.
GTACAAAAGGGGTGGAGCTTACAATGCAACAGCACAACCTTGTTTTCATCATTTGCACCCCTCAAATACCTCTGTTTATGTGCCTCTCCCAAGGCCTCCTGATCTCTTCCCTATTTTGTAGGGTATCACAAAGTTAATATGGCAGCCATAACCATAATCCCTGTGACCAAATTTTTTGATCAAACATCAACAAGGGCAGGACTTTGACCACATGGTTACAGTTTCCATTGTGAGTGTTTTGATTCCCCCCCCCTCCTAGAGATACCCCTGCTTGCTCTGTAGAGAAGGAAAAGTAACAATAATACTGTAAAATAGCACAATCAAAAGGCTGCCTGGCCTTGATATGAAATAAAGTAGAAACTATTTTAATGAAATCATTAAATAAATCACCAAAGCTACAAATGAAAGATATTGAGGGACAGCTTAATGTGTTACATAACAA
>NW_015403749.1:0-3140 GCF_001527695.2 Protobothrops mucrosquamatus
CTGGGCCGAAGAATTATTGGTGTTTCCAGCTAACACTAGAAAGGGGGAATATGTTAGATTTTATAACTTCCTTTATATAAATAGCAACACCTCTACCAATATTTCCTTCTTTAACTTTCCTAGTGAAATTTGTATCCAAGAATGACTGTAGCCCAGTGATTTTCCTCACTCAACCAGATTTTTGCTCAATATTGTTACAATCAAGCATTTTTATTCCCCACCTTGGCTTCGAGAAACTTCTACTTAGAGACCATATCTTTTAGAAATGCTGACTTTTTTCCAGCCTCTAGAAGCTGTGCAAGTTATATATCTTCACCAGGCAACTTTAATAAAGTCTTCCTTGGCACATCTGTGAAAGGTAGGTCTCAAACTCCATTTCAAGCAGTTTGCAGGAAGGCAGGTAAATCTTGGCTGCATATGATAGCTTAGTCATTGTACTGCCATGGTAAAATATATAATAGAAGTACAGCTACTATTATGGCTGTAATATGAGACTAAGGGGAAATTAATATTTTGCTGAACTTCCAGAATAGTGGAAAATATACCATTCTCTACGGAAGTATTCTTTATTATGTTTAGAAAGAATGGCTTTTTCACATCCCAGAGACTGGATTTGTTATTCACAAAATTTCTGACAAACCTTGAACTAGTCCTATATCTCTAGTTATCAGAGCAATGTAGGCAAATACCAGAGACCAATTTCCCCAAATATTTGAAGATGTTAAAAAAACCCTAATTATATTTTTTTTCTTATTAGCCACAATTTAAGCTACTTGATTCTCATGAATATACTAACTAGAAATAAAACAGGTTTAGGAAATCCCTTTCTGGATTTCAATCCTTTCCTCCACTTTGATCATAATGATGGTCTAATACTTTGCCCAGACAGTGCTTACCATAGTCAGGGAAGGAAGGAAGGAAGGAAGGAAGGAAGGAAGGAAGGAAGGAAGGAAGGAAGGAAGGAAGGAAGGAAGGAAGGAAGGAAGGAAGGAAGGAAGGAGATGCCACATTTATCATTTTCCCCTGTTACTGGCATTAGAAGAATAAAGTGATAGAACTCTTGGCAAGTTCCCTTTTTAAGCAATTTTTTTCACTGTTTTATCACAATTTGTAAAAACAAAAGTTCATCTTTTCTCTGTTCCATTAGAGAACTTGTTAAAAAATTCCATAGAAAGCAAGTGACCAGAGTGGAAGATGAGTTCCTGCCACAGTACATAGTAGCTAGTTAGAGTGGAGAGATTTGCCTACAATAAAATGAAGGACAGTAGGAAAACTCTAAAAATTTGCTTCAATTTTTATATGTTGGAAAATCCCAAAGATGCTTTGTCATGAGGCAACTGGACTTTCTTTGAAGACATTTCACTTCTCATCCAAGACATGTTGGAAATATTAATTTTAATGCATAATGAGAAAAGACAGACTTCCTATATAGGCTGGGGCTAAATAAGGATAATGCCATGTATTTTTGTCCTTTAAAAAATGGTTGGTAGCCCATATTGGCACCAGAGCAAACTTGTTGTGTGGATCAGTGCTAAGGCACTGGCTTTTGATTGTAGCAGATCAAATGTCCAGACTACAAAAGTAATTATATAGAGAAAAAAAACTAGAGTGATTAGCTTAAAGAGAATAGTATAGTGAATTGTAGTTGTCCACACTTGGAAGACTTAAGGTCCAAGTGCATTCTCAATCCTAGAAGCTTTCTGTGTGTCTTGGTCCTATTGCTATTTCTCAGTCCAACTTATATACCACATTTGAGGGGGGGATGCTTTGTATACTTCCTTAAGCTTGTGGACGAAAAACAACATTTAGTTAATGTGTGAAGATTAAATAAATAATGTGGATCATGGATTCAAACTGCTTCTTTGAACAATATCCAGAATGAGAAAATGAGACAAGGTGTTTACTCTAATTTATCCTGAAGTAGCAATATCTATTTATTTTATTTTTCAAATAAAAAAGAGTAACCTTTCAAAATTTTGAAAGATCTAAATATTCTTCCCATGAATTCTAATGATTGTTTTAGTTTCTGTAGAGTTGTAAAAATTGAACAATTCATTTTTTTTCCAAATTCTGTAGGGGAAAGAATTATCATGCTGATTAGTTAATAGGAAAATAGAAGAATTGTGATCCAGTGGCACCAATTCATTGTTTCCTTAAAAATAATATTTTGCAGTTACTCAGTGTTCAAATTTTAATTCAGACTGTGGGTAAAGGCAAATAAAATATGAAAGTTGGGAACATTGAGATGCCCAAAAGAAACAGTACTTCATTAATAATTGAAAGCATTGGTAATATCGCTTTGGGTTTCAGTAATACTCTAAGAAAAAAGTTCAGTATTTAAAAAATATAGGTCTTCTAGTAATCCAAAAGGCTTCAACACAAGAATTGTCACAACTGTTCTATGGCAATAAACAAAGCAAACTGCAGGGGTGCAGAAATCTGCTTTAAAAATTGGAAGAGAAAATTACTGGAAATCATCCTCTTGATGCTACAGTCAGCATTATCTCTTAGGAAGCTGTTCACACAGTCCTGGTTATTCTTGCCTTCAGCCATTTCTTTATCCATGTCCCATTGTGATAGTTGTGGACAGCCTGCTATTCTGGGCATGAGATGTAGAACAAATGCCTACAGCCTTGACCATCTGTTTGTTCATTGGTCATATTCAGGATTGCCAGGTGCCCTTTTTATTTGGTGTAAAGCTCCATACAATATTACACAACAAGAGAATCAATCACCCCTTACTCTCTTTAGTGCTTTAATATCCTACTATGTAAGAAAACCAATGTATTCTTCTTTTGAATGTTTGTGCTTGTTTACACTTAAGCCTTTGATCAAATGTAAATAAAGCATTGGAAAATATTGAATTCAATTTTAATAATGACTTTTAATTAAAACCTTAGCCCTCTTAACTGAACCCAATGGTGCATTGCAGCATGCATTCAAGACATTCAGATTTCAAGCAGAAGTCTGGAAATGCTGCATTAGGAACTGAGCCCAAGCAATTGACCCCATTCCTTCTTCCCCAAGAATTTCTCAGATAGTGAGGTTCATGATTTACCCAAGGAATTAAGAACTGTGTTTAGGATTATTAGAAAAATTAAAGGGACTGAAATTGACCAATATAAAAAAGCAAAGGGGGC
>NW_015403750.1:0-3140 GCF_001527695.2 Protobothrops mucrosquamatus
ACAGTCACTCAGTTGCTAAACTGCTCTTTGTTCTTTGTCTGGAACAGAATTAATACTTGTATAAAATCACATAACAGTCTACATACTGTTTGCATACTTTATTTATTCTGTAGTGTTACATGCTTGTAATATCGTAACATGGTACGAATTTCAATATACTATACTTCTGAAATATTTCTTAAGCTGTGAAAGCCAGCTGGGGCCAGTCACTCTCTCTCAGCCCAACTCACCTCACAGAATTGTTGTTGTGGGGACAATAGAAGGAAGAAGGTATATTCGATATGTTCACCACCTTGAGTTGTTTATAAAAAATAATAAAGGTGGGGAGTTAATGAAAATGATAATGTTATTTTAAATTGTGATGTATGCATGGGAGGTGTGCAAGACCCATGACGGCTTAACTGGATTAAAAAAATATGCTATATGGAACAAAGCTGTTACTAAATCTGGTTGTCCTGCTACAGATACAGATACTACGAAGCCTCCTCCCGGAAGGCAGTAATAAAAGCCAGTCATGGACAGGATTTGTAAAGTCCCTGACAATACTATGGACCCTGGTCAAGCATTACTTATATGCCATGTGCTGGATAGAAGGATAGAAGGAAGTGAACATAAGAGTATGATTCTAGCACATCTCTGCAAGTCTTTAAAGCAACTGCTTTTGAGACCTAGGAAATAACCTTATCCGGATGAAAACTCAATATGTCACTAACAATTAGTCACATGTAAGGACAAATGACATTAATGGCTCTTTTGGAGCCATTTGAAATTATTTACATTTCATCCCTGTAAAAATAGTAGTTATTTGGGGAAAGGTCAACTTGGATGCCTTCAGTTTGAGACCAGGACATACAAAATTTAGGCTTAGGTACTGAAATATCTATCCCATTAATGATGAAATGCCATAATTTTTGAAGTTCGTATATTCTGTGTTATGTATGTTTTGTCGACATCAAATAGGTGTTCAGAGTTATGAAAGTATGCTACACATCCTCTTCCCAACCTGTTTTCCTTGTTACCTTCTGAGAGGAGGCTTCATGGTATCCAAAGCAGAACATCCAAATTCAGCCACAGTTTTGTTCTATATAGCAGGGCTTTTCAACCTTTTCACCAATTGTACCACTTTTAGAATATGGCAACATTCGAGTACCACCAGTCACCCAGCAAGGTGTCAAAAGCTTGATGACAAAAAAAAAATGGAAAAAAATGATAAAGTACAGGTAGTCCTCAACTTACAACAGTTTGCTTGGTGACTGTTCAAAGTTACAACGGCACTGGAAAAAGTGACTTATGACCATTTTTCACACTTATGACCACTGCAGCATCCCCAGGGACATGTGATTTACATTCGGATGCTTGGCAACCGATTCTTATTTATGATGGTCACATTGTTCCAGGATCATGTGATCACCTTTTGCAACCTTGTGACAAGCAAAGTTAGTGGGGAAACCAGATTCACTGAACAGCCATGTTACTAATTTAATCTCTCTCCTTCTTTCTTTCTCTCTCTCCCTCTTTCTCCCTCTCCCTCTTCTTTCTCTCTCTCTCCCTGTCTCCCTTTTTCTCTCTCCCTTTCTCCCTCTCCTTCTCTCTCTCCCTCTCTCTTTCTCTCCCTCTCTCTTTCTCTCTCCCCTTCTGTCTATTTCTCTTTCTCTCCCTCTCTCTATTTCTCTCTCCCTCTCAAAGATCCTTAAAACCCTTAAAGGTTATGCTTGGTGGAAGACTTTTTCTTTTACAGATGGGGCGGGTGGGCCTGACATTCGCGCACAGGCAGGACCCTGCCCGCCGAGCCGCCGCTTCCCCATCACCCTCCACGCCAGCTGGCTCCGTTGCCAGACCTCCCAGCTGACAGGCGCAGGTCCGGGGGTCGCCATCTGACGGGCGCAGGAGTTCAGCGCTGCGGTGGCCTCCCCTTCGCCCTCCGCACCGGCCAAAGCTTTGCCTGATGTTCCAGCTGACGGGCACAGATCCGGGGGTCGCCAGCTGACGGACGCAGGAGGTAGGCGCCGCAGCAGCCTCCCAGCTGCCTGCTTCTTCGGCTGGAGCAGTTGCAAGGGCTTGCATGGTCCCCAAGGGCCGCTGACGCGCTCCCCGCCGCCGGCGACCATGCAAGCCCTGGCAACTGCTTCAGCCGAAGAAGCAGGTGGCTGGGAGGCCGCTGCGGCGCCTACCTCCTGTTCTTTCTTGAGCAGGTGGACCTTGCGGGCGCTGCAGGATTTCAGTCCTTCACAGCATAGTGTGTTACCAATTGTTTTCTTGGTGACTATGGTCCCAGCTGCCTTGAGATCGTTGACAAGATCCTCCCGTGTAATTCTGGGCTGATTCCTCACCATTCACATGATCATTGAAACTCCATTACATGAGATCTTGCATGGAGCCTCAGACCAAGGGAGATTGACAGTTATTTTGTGTTTCTTCCATTTGCAAATAATTGCACCAACTGTTGTCACCTTCTCACCAAGCTGCTTGGCGATAGTCTTGTAGCCCATTCCAGCCTTGTGTAGGTCTACAATCTTATCCCTGACATCCTTGGACAGCTCTTTGGTCTTGCCCATGGTTAAGAGTTTGGAATCTGATTGATTGATTGCTTCTGTGGACAGGTGTCTTTTATATAGATAACAAGCTGAGATTAGAAGCACTCTCTTTAAGAGATTGCTTCTAATCTCAGCTCATTACCTGTATAAAAAACACCTGGAAACCAGAAATCTTGCTGATTGATAGGGGGTCCAATACTTATTTCACTCATTAAAATGCAAATCAGTTTATAACTTTTTTGAAATGCGTTTTTTTTATTTTGTTGTTGTTATTCTGTCTCTCACTGTTAAACCTACCATTACAATTATAGACTGATAATTTCTTTGTCAGCAGGGGATCAAATACTGTTTCCCTCACTGTATATATATCCATATAAATGTGTGTGTATATATATATATATGTATATTTATTTATTTATTTATTTATTTATTTTTCATAATTTATATGCCGCCCTTCTCCCCACGGGACTCAGGGCGGCTCACAGCATATTAAAATAACACAACACAAACAACACAACACAACATTTCCCCTATAAAAGCCAATTAAAACCAAATATTTGTGGTCTGTGACATTATTAAAATCATTAAAAATTATCCCTATTTAAA
>NW_015403751.1:0-3139 GCF_001527695.2 Protobothrops mucrosquamatus
ATATGAACTCGTAACAATAAACTGATAATTCAAACTCTAAAATGTGAATTAAAATGCAGTTAGGATTTCCAGGATAAAGAATAACCTTTACTCCATTAATAACATAAGACAATATATTTTAAAAATAAAACCAAACTCTAATATATAATATACATTTTAAAAACCCATTATAGTTGCCTATGCTCACCATCATTTCCTACGAATTAATCTCATTTGTCATTCATATTTTCCAAGTTAAAAGTCATTTTATGCTCCTTTCTTCTGCTTCCTAAAAATGAACTTTAGACATCTATTTCATTTTTCTACAAGTCAGAAAAAGGTCCCAAACTATATTTATGTTTTGTTATGCTCCATATAACTTCTAACTTTGCAAGAATTAATTGTTAAAAGCATTTCAGATGTGCAGAATTACTACAGAGAAAGTATAGTGGATTAAAGGCAGAAGTAGCAGAATAAACCCAACAGCTTTAACGGGAACCACCATAATAATGTTTGTCTCTGCTTCCTTAAAGCCAATCAATATTCTAAAATTGTGATTCATAAGCTCAAGGTTATTTTTTGTGCACTAAGACTTGAAAGTAGTGTATTTTATAACCCAGTGTTATTACTTTTAGTTTCTTGGATACACAACAAAATGATGAGGAAACAAAACCAAAATCAGAATGTAACATATTGAAACATTTCATTAATAAATATACAAATATAAAATAGTTGTCATTCCTGTTTCTCCCTTATAACTTAAGAAGAAGGCTTATTGCTAAGTAAATATGAATAGGACTTCAGTGAAGGATTAAGGTAAAATCCCAATTATTTTAGTAAAATTCTTTTTATAATGTATACTGGCAACAAGCCTATATAATGGTTTCCTTTTAAAAGGAAAGAAGAGAAGAATTAAAGATTCAAAATGATGGTTATGACCTTTAAAGCCCTTAATGAACTACCTCATCTCGCTACCGCAAGCCATTCCTACTCGTGCCTATTTCAGATCCCATCGATCAAAGAACTCCAACCGTTGGGATCCAGAAGAAGAGACTTCTCTTCCATAGAGCCCACCCTTTGGAACATCCTACCCACGAAGGTGAAATCTGTCTCCACTCTCTTATTTTTCTTAAGAGCAATAGCAATAGTACTTAGATTTATATATCACTTCACAGTGTTTTACAGCCCTCTCTAAGTGGCTTACAGAGTCAGCATATTTCCCCCAACAATCTGAGTCCTCATTTTACTGATCTTGGAAAGTTGGAGGCTGAGTCAACCTTGAGCCGGTAAGAATCCAACTGCCAAACTGCTGGCAGTCAGCAATCAGCAGAATTAGCCTGCAATATTACATTCTAACCACTGTGCCATCACAGTTTATGAAGACCTGACTTTGCCAGTTGGCCTGGGGACCCAATGGAGGAGTACTTATGCTGGAGGTGATGGCTACTAGATTGATAGCAAAGCCCACCTACTTTGCTACCCGCTTCCCCACCTGCCCATCTTTTATTCTCATATCACTGTACCATTGTTTTCTTTTTCATTGTTTATTCTATTGTTCTGTTACTTTATTACTGCTATGTTTGCACTTCTTTTCATTTCTCCGTTTTTATTGATGTAACTGCCTAGAGTACCACGCAGTGGGATAGGTGGCAAATAAATTTAAATTTATTATATAAAATAATATAATACATAAAAAAATAAATTAGAATATTATTCTTCATAAGGAAAATAATTCCAAAAATTGGCCAAAGTGGTCAAAAGTCCTTCTTCTTTCCATTTGTGTTAGAAAAGATTCAAATGTTGTCAGAAAACAACATTTTCTGCTAAAAATCCATTGGTACCAATACAATTTTAATACTATATAATAAAATCCAAAGTGCTTAAGAAATAACAATGAATAAATAAATAAATACGTAGATGTGGATAAAATGCTAATATAGTAATTAAGTTATGGTAAGTATGGTTCATTCTTGCAAGGCAGCTTTAAGAATTCTTGTGCTACATTTCATTTTGATGAATGAATCCCTATGGGAAACAGTTTAGTAAACAAAGATTTATGGCATTTGAACTTTGGTGGGAATATATTCATAAAATTGTTTGATTGATTATATGTCACCGAGTCATTTTCAACTCCTAATGGCCACATAAACAGTCTTTGTCCATGATGATCTATCCTCAACTTTTTCCTTCAGGTTTCCCAATGGTGCACTCATTGCTTTCATAACTGAGTCCATCCATGTTGCTACTGGTCATTCCTGTCTTCCCTACATCTCTCCCAGCATTAGAGTCTCCTCCAGAGAATATGGTCTTTATATGTGCCCAAAGTAGGATAATTTGAGCCTGGTTATTTGTGCCTCAAATGAGAACTCTGGGTGGTTTGTTAGAATCAAGATCACGTGAAGTGTTAATACCACTTTACAATGCCTTGGTAAGGCCACACTTGGAATACTGCATCCAGTTTTTGGTCACCACGATGTAAAAAAGATGTTGAGACTCTAGAAAGAGTATAGAGAAGAGCAACGAAGATAATTAGGGGACTGGAGGCTAAAACATATAAGGAACGGTTGCTAGAATTGGGCATGTCTAGTTTAATGAAGAGAAGAATGAGGAATGACATGACAGCAGTATTCCAATATCTCAGGGATTGCCACAAAGAAGAGGGAGTCAAGCTATTCTCCAAAGCACCTGAAGGCAGGACAAGAAGCAGCTGATGGAAACTAATCAAGGAGAGAAGCAACATAGAACAAGGAGAAATTTCCTGACAGTTAGAACAATTAATCAGTGGAACAACCTGCCTCCAGAAGCTGTGAATACTCCAACACTGGAAGTTTTTAAGAAGGGACTGGACAGCCATTTGTCTGAAATGGCATAGTGTTTCCTGCCAGAGCAAAGAGTTGGACTAGATGACCTCCAAGGTCCCTTCCAACTTTGTTGTTGTTATTGTTGTTGTTGTTGCTGTTGTTATTATTATTATTATTATTATTATTATTATTATTATTATTATGGATCATCGCACAGTCAGCCAGATGTTCAGACTGGATTTGGCATTTTGTCTACCTATCGAGTCCTTTCCCAGGACCTGGGATAGGCAGATGTGGATGTTTGATGGTATTACAGATATCGTCGCAGGATGGAAGCAGTTCCTAGTAAGGCCGCCTTT
>NW_015403752.1:0-3139 GCF_001527695.2 Protobothrops mucrosquamatus
TTCTCCTTCTCCTCCTCCTCCTTCTCCTTGCAGACATTTCATTACCCAACTAGGTAACAACTGTGAGGTTTGTTATCCCTGCTCCCTACTCTACTGCCCCCCCTGCTCTACCTCCATTGTAAATTCCCTACCATCTTCCCATGCAGAATTTCTTCAAGGCATTGTGGGAAATTCAATGAGCATTGAATTTGAAATTCAGGGAGCATTGAACCCAAGGCTACAAGGGCCTATGCTGTTTTTCTCCACATCACCTTAAATCCAAACCTGTCCTGGGTGGTAAAAGGGCCTGATGCTCATCCTTGAATGAAATGAAATCCCAAACTGAAATAATTAAATTGGGTTTCTGTATTCTTGGGGCGTGTTTTTTTTTTCCCCCCAATTCTCCCTGAAAGGAATTAATTCTCCTGAAAGTGAGTTTGCCCAGATGGGGTGCCTTTGTAGAAAACCCAATAAGCTGTGTTTTCTGAAGCAGGGGTAAAATATGCACACTTTTTATTTTATTTTATTCAAATGTATATGAATGCAATGTATTATCCTACTCTTCGGGCCTCATTCTCCTGTTTCCTTTTAAGCCATGGAATCTCTGAAGAATTCTATATCCTTCCATATCGTACTTTTTTTACAGATCTGGCACAGTGCTGAATCAAAGTTCTCCATATCATTAAAACCTTACGACGAGCCGAAAAGAGAATATATTTTTTTCTGCTTCCTTCTTCCAGGGGTTCTCCCCCATTTCTAATAAGTCTGATGTAATTTAATTAAGCAGAAGGATCCTGTATCTGTTGCAATCAAGGCACGGAGAGTTGAGCAGATTGTAAGACTCCTAGGATTGATTTCCTATAAGATGACGCCAAATCAACTTTTGACACCAAAGCAAGAACAGGGCGAGAGGGGGGGAAAAATTGAGACCAATGGTCATCCAGTCTTTTCTTGAAAGCCTCCAGTGATGGAGCACCCACAACTTCTGGAGGCAAGCGGTTCCACTGGTTAATTGTCCTCACTGTCAGGGAATTTCTCCTTAGTTCTAGGCTGGTTGCGTCCTTGAATAGTTTTCATCCATCACTTTTTGTCCTGCCCTCGGGGGCTTTGGAGAGTAAGTGGACCCCTCTTCTCTGTGACAGCACCTCAAATGTTGGAAAGCTAACAGGTTCTTGGTTCTCATCCGGATTCATTTACTTTGCACAAATTATCCCCTTCCCTCCCTCGTCCAACCGGTATTTCCATAGCTATTCGGATATCAAATGGATAACCAGGTATTGAATGAATGCAGGATTTAATCAGCAAAAGGAGTTCCTGCCCAGGTTTATTGCTATGAGACATGATGACTGATGTGGGGGAAGTGGATTTCAAAAGGGTGCTTTCCACCCTTCAAATGTTGTCCTTCCTTCCTTCCTTCCTTCCTTCCTTCCTTCCTTCCTTCCTTCCTTTTTTCTTTTTCTTTCTTCCTTCCTTCTTTCCTTTCTTTCTTTCTCTTTCTTCCTTTCTTCCTTCCTTCCTTTTTCCTTTCTTTCTTTCTTTCTTTCTTTCTTTCTTTCTTTCTTCCTTCCTTCCTTCCTTCCTTTTTTCTTCCTTCCTTCCTTCCTTCCTTCCTTTCTTTCTTTCTTCCTTTCTTTTCTTTTTTTTTCCTTCTGAAGCAAGAGAGTTTATTTTCCACTTTCAATCCCTCAGGGCAGATAAATGTGTTTGCAAGTTCAAGGCAGTTTATAGTTGAGCAGTCGTAAAAGATCAGTGGAGTTTATTGGCAACTGAGCAGATCTAAAAGATCACCGGAGTTTATTGATAAAGATGATGAAAGAGGCTGTTCTCCTTGTACATAGTGGAGAGCAAACTCCAGCATCTGGCCCCATTTTCAGAAAAAAGCTTCTCTCCCTGCCTCCCAATCTAGCTCCAATTTTTTTTAAAAAAAAAAATTACAGAGAGTCCTTGAATGATATCAGTTCGTTTAATGACGGTTCAAAGTTACAAAGCGCCTTATGACCGTTTTTCCCACTTACGACCGTTGCATGGCCACGTGATCCAAATTCAGCCACTTAGCAACTGACTCATACTTATGACGGTCGCAGTGTCATGTGATCCCCTTTTGCAACCTTCTGACAAGCCCAGTCCACGGGGAAGCCAGTCTCGCTTAACGACCGTGTTACTAACTTAACGAGTGCAGTGATTCACTTAACAACCAGGTCAAGAAAGGTCTTTAAATGGGGCAAAGCTCCTTTAACAACTGACTCGCTTAGCAACAGAAATCTCAGTTGTGGCCGTAAGTCTGGGATGATCTGTATTGTTTCTTCATATTCTGGTTAACCGGTGAATTCCTGGAGCAGGATACAGTCATTTCGAGGCGTATAAAGCTGAGCAACCGGGAAAAACCAAAAATCTCTTTTTTGTACCAAAGAGGAACCTCGGAGCAGATGGAAACGGGGCAGATGGTATTCTTGGAGAAACATTATGGAAATTTGGAACTAATCGCCTTTCTCCGACGATGCTAAGATTATCAATAGGGTGTCTTGAAACGGCACGGAATAGCTCTGAGTTAACTTTCCAGGAAGCTTTCAGATTGCCCCCTTATTTATTTTTCCTAGTTCTCAAAATAGCCCCCGTTTCCTCGTAAGAGAAGAAAGAGTGCAGAAATTGGCCTGGCCAGATGTTGGAGAGAGAACGGCAGAACCTGGAGGGTGGAGTTAAAAGAGGCATCAGCCTAGAATCCCTACCTTAGGCGTCAACAAACGAAGTCCAACTTTCCTTGAGTTCTGTTCACCTCGACCTAACAACCCACAACTCCTCAGTCTGGATCTGGGGGGGGGGGGCTTGACCCCCAGTCTAAAGTGTCCCTTCCTAACAAGCATATGGTCCAGATTCTGACATTGCTTCATCCACTCCTATTTCTATAGCTCAAAGCCCCCCTAACCACCTTCGCCTGAAATCCCAAAACAGAGAGGACGATCTTGGTTGCCATAAAGAAGAGGGAGTCAAGCTATTCTCCAAAGCGCCTGAAGGCAGGACAAGAAGCAACGGGTGGAAACTAATCAAGGAGAGAAGCAATCTAGAACTAAGGAGAAACTTCCTGACAGTGAGAACAATTAACCAGTGGAACAACCTGCCTCCAGAAGCGGTGAATGCTCCAACACTGGAAGTTTTTAAGAAG
>NW_015403753.1:0-3138 GCF_001527695.2 Protobothrops mucrosquamatus
CTAAAATAATAGAGTTAATAGTCTCTGTTGTTTTTAATTACTGTCCTAAATTATTATTTAATTGTTTTGTTATGTTCCTTTAATTCAACTTAAAGATGTTATTTATGTTTTTATTGTAGGTTGCTCTGAGAGCTTTTAGAAGAAGGAAGGAAGGAAGGAAGGAAGGAAGGAAGGAAGGAAGGAAGGAAGGAAGGAAGGAAGGAAGGAAGGAAGGAAGGAAGGAGAATATTACTATTGTTTCTCATGCATCTTTCTAAAACTGATAGCAAAATCTTAGCTACAAAAGAATGTGTTAAAAATTAGACAAAGAGAACAAGGATGCCGCATATGTCAGCTAGGTGGGGAGAAAAGGAAAGAAACATTGATATTTTTTCTCTGAATGACTTCAAAATTTAGAATAATGACTTACTTTTGCTCTTTTGTTTTAAATAACCTCATTAGTATCTTCGTTAAGTTATTCTGTACACTTAAAATATGGGGTCTTAGGAGCTAGATAATAAGTATGTAACAACAAGCAGAAAAGGTAATTGTAACCTTACATCTCATGAAACTATATATGAATTGAAATTAATCTGCTTGCCAAGACAGATAATACAGATGTTATCTTTATATAGAATGTGCATGATAACATTATTGGTGACTATCTGCAATTTTTGAAAGCTTTTACAGCTTTTTTTCTGTGAAATCTTGAAAAATTTACTTCAGAAATTATTTAAGATTAACTCATAAAAGTTTCCAGCCGCCTTAAATAATCAGGACAAGAAAAGGAAAATGGTATTTCATCTAGCAGTGCTTATATTAATCACAATTCTTTCAACAGATTCTGAGTGTGATGCTTTTCATGTTCTAACCTGAATTAACATGCACACTGAACCAAAAGTAATATTTATAAAGTAGACTAAACATTATGATTGCCAGTCTGTATTCCCAGCTTCACATGACATTGATCAAACTGCGGTTATGAAATATTTATAAATATTCTGACTATTGAGGTGGAAATATAGTAGTGCCCAGAATTAGGAACCATAGATGTATATTTCAGGGAAATTGGAGACTTGGAAGAACTGTTGGAAACTTGGAAGAAGAACTATTTAAGGCAGAGATGTTAAGGGGTACCAAAGAGGCAGAAACGAAGTGGGACCGAAATTCATTAGTGCAAGGAAGAATTATCTAGGAATCCATGCATTGACTTAAAATAATAATGATATTCTAGGTTTCAGAACCTCTGCTGTTTCTTATAAAGGGTCTTGGAATTAAGGATCTCTCTGCCTTCGTCCACACAGAGTTTACAGTTGTCATTGTAAGGAATTGCCAGGAATAGTGGCTGTTCAACTACCTTGTTACAACACATAACAGGCAACCAGATATAAGTGGGTGGAAGCAATAATTTCAGGTTCCTGTTTTTTTCCCTTGTAGCTTCTAGTGCTTTGGCTGTTGGGTTGGTGATGGAAAAAACAAGGAAATAATTGTTTACAGTTCTGTGCCAAGCTTGAAACTGCTATGCATATGAAATTACTATATATGAAAGATGTAGTCTGAACCAGTGGGCCATCTAACTCAGTTCTGACTAATGAATCTCCATGGAAACAGAGGGTTTCCCCCCCCACTCTCAGTTGTGAGGTCCTCTTACATTAAAGGTCTTGGGGACTTTCTCCATGTTCTCCCACTCTATAAAAGATCCCCACTTCAGAAGAGAAAGATTTCTCTCTAAAGTTTCCTCCCATTACCTCTGCCTTTCGTATGATGACTTGAGCATATCAGAAGGACAATTATAAAGATCAAATGAGGTATTTGCTCAATAGAAATTTTGCAGTAGCTTTTCTAAATGTCTCAGTCAATAAAAATATGAATTTTCGAGAAGGATCAGTATCTTTAGTTGTTTGTAAAACTTTCAGACTACGTTCTGGGAAGCAGGAATTAAATACCGTGCAAAAGAACTTCTTAATTTCCTATATCTAATTATAGGCAAGAACCGAAGACCAGAAATCTGTTGTTTATGGATTAATAGTTGCAGTTGTATCTGCTCCATAATGGGTGATTTATTTACCTTCAGTTCATTCATAAAATCAAGCTACAGTATAATACTTCTTTCTTGATATAGATATTTTTATATTGATTTTTCAGAATCTCTAAAACATTGCTTTGAAATCGTAAGAGCAACAGTAAAAAGATAAACAGTGGAACAGGATAAAAAGAAGACAATGAAACAGTTTACTAGCGCAAAGCTTTGCATAAAAACATTTCCTCCAGCTATTAACTGCATGATCCAATCTGGGTCGGGCACCAAGACAAGAGGTTTTTGTCTTCCAAGCTTTCAGACTTATGCTGGAGCCAATCTTCAGGGAACTTCTCTCCAGTAGAGTATGTGCTGTTCTGCGTGTGGTATTTATTTTGCCTGTTGTAAGTGGCTTTTTAGATGTTGATTGGGGTGTATTGATGGCTGGCTTTTAAGTCATTAGTGTTCATTTGCTTGTGCTGCCCAACCCCCACCTTCTAAGTACTTGATAGGCTGGTGGTAAATCAGCACTCCTATAGACTAACAAGGTGTCTGTTTCCCAGGCTTCAATCACTTCCCTGGCTGTTTTTGTGCCTGCTCGTCCAACAATCTTAGTAACTGCAAAATTGAATATGTCTCGTTGTTCATTGCAGTGTGAGGCTGTTGAGTTCTTGTCTTCTTGTTTAACCGTTCGGTTGTGTTCTTGCAATCTGGTGGTTAGCTTCGTCCCCACCTATATAGTCATAGGAGCAATCCATGCAGGGGATCCAGTAGATTACATTGGAAGTATCTCCAACCTCCAAGTGATCTTTACAAATACATTGTACAAAAGCATTATCCCAGGACAAGTATATATATATATATTTTTTTTTAAAATTAAACTTCTATGCCGCCCTTCTCCCCAGAGGGACTCAGGGCGGCTCACAGCATGTTAAAAAACAAAACAAAAAACATTTCCCCTATAAAACCAATTAAAAAGCAAATATATTAATAGCTGTGTCATATTTAAAATCTTTGAAAATTTTTTAAAAATTATTCCCTATTTAAAATTCACCCTAGGTCAGTCCCGCTTGTTGAAAAAGCCATGTCTTGAGGGCGCGGCGGAAGGTTAGGAGATCCGGAATCGTCCGGATCTCGGGGGG
>NW_015403754.1:0-3137 GCF_001527695.2 Protobothrops mucrosquamatus
TGTTGGTCCCATGGCTGCTGGGCTCCCTGCTGTTGATGTGGTGCCCCCAGTTGCAGTTGGCCCCTTCCTGCCTGCCAATCCCATGGTTGGTGGGCTCTCTGCTGCTGGGCAGTGGAGGCTGGTAGTGCCCCCTGCTGCTGCAGGCCTCCCAATGGTGACTGTGCAAGTGGGGTTTGTAGTGGTGTATTCTGCTGTTGTACTGCAGGGGGTGGTGATGCCCTCTGCTGTTGCAGGCCCCTCAATGATTGCTGGACATGCTGCGCCTCCCCCATCTGCAAGCTGACCGGCTGTAGTTCTGGCTGTTGCATCACTTCAAGCTGCCGTAAGGTTTCTATTAGCTGTGGTAAGCTCAGTTGCTGGAAAGGCCTCAATTTGGGATTTCCTACGTCTTCAGGACTGTGACTCACTATTTTTCCTGGCAAGGCTGTGTGGCTTTCTCCAGAGCCTTCGCACGGCTTATCGCAGTCTGGCCTCGCTCCCAGCTGGGAAATCTGCCAGATTCCTCTCTCCCCCGGCTTGCCGGCTGTCGCTTCCCCCCCCCCCCCGGGGAAACTGCTGCAGCTAGGAGGAGGCTGGTCTCAGACAATTTCTTCTCCTTCATATCAAATCTTCCCCAAATCTTTACCAGTACCTCTCAAACTTCGAGGCAGTGGATGGGGTTTGGGACCCCATATTGTTTTAGAATGAGATGGGACCTAAGCATAATGTCAAGTGTCTGATTAACAAAACACTTAAAAGGACTTTCAGGCATATTTTCTCCTAAAAGCATTTATTAAGGTTACAGATACGTCAGAACAGCATGGTGGAACTGCTTAGGTCTGCTTCTCTTCCGTTACGCATAACATTCCAAGCATTTTCCACTCCCTTGTTGTAGGGTCATGGTTCACATCTTCCAATCAACTTGGAAGATGTGATTTACTTCCGGTTTCTTTCTCCCGGGCTATCCTTATGCTCCTCCCTCTTTCCCAGTTGCTGGTTTAACTATATAAATACCAGACAGTTCTGCACATTGTCAAAGCAAGAATATACAGTATTTGCAGCATTGACACATGTTCTGTAAGGGAATAAAGTCCCTTATAAGAAGGGGGTACTGAAGAAGTATAAAGCCTGAGCGCTGGAGAGCAATTTCCTTGCACGGTCCAAAAACAAGCACATCATAAGCTTGCTGATCCTTGTCCATGCCTCTTTGGGCATAGTCCCCCATAGCCTCAAAGACCCCCAAGTCAATTGATCACGCTGGAAGCTATACATTGGGCATATCCTGATGCCAAAGAGCATTGTATTTAACGAAGATTTCAGCTTTCATATTCCAACAAATTTTAAGCTTTAAAAAGTTCCTTACCACACTTTCAAGAGGGCTGAGGGCACATTCCTTATTCTTACTCATCTTCATTTCATATTTCCCCTGTACTGAGCCCATGTGTTTAGGTCATTTAAATCCCTTACACAGCCTGTTGGGCCACAAGAGATCCACCGACCTCCCTTGCAATGTGAACACTCCTGGTCAATGGCACAATGGCCTAACAGGGAGCAATGGGTGGCTGAATTGGTTTCACACCTAGGTCTGGTCAACAGTGGGAAGCATACTGAGAATAGAATAGAGTAGAATAGAATAGAATAGAATAGAATAGAATAGAATAGAATAGAATAGAATAGAATAGAATATGGAAAAGACCGTGGAGGTCTCCTAGTCCAACTCCCTGGTGAGGAAGGAAACCCTATACTATTTCAGACAAATGGTTGTCCAATCTCTTCTTTAAAACTTCCATGTACATATAAAACGCACTCATGTAACACGTCCACTTGCAAACTGTTTGAGGCTTGAGAGTACAGGGTTCATCCCCCTTGCTTTCTAAACACCCCCAGATACGGAGGAATAGGTGCGGCTTATGCCAACCAACTCTAATCCAGCCCTGGTCAATGGTGGAATATAAGTCAGGGAGACAAACACTCCCATGAATCACACAAGTCACTCAATCCACATCCTAAGGGTGGGGGGGAAAGGAAAAAAAGTGATAAAGTACAGGTAGTCCTTGACTTACAACAATTTGCTTGGTGACTGTTCGAAGTTACAACAGCACTGAAAAAAGTGACCATTTGTCACACTTATGACAGTTGCAGCATCCCCAGGGTCATGTGATTTACATTCGGATGCTTGGCATCTGATTCATACTTATGACAGTCACAGTGTCCCAGGGTCATGTGATCACCTTTTGCAACTTTTTGACAAGTAAAGTCAATGGCCGGGGGGGGGCATGGCCAGCTCAACATCATTCAGGTCGCGGGGTGCCTGTGGGGCGTGCGGGCGGAGCTGGGGTGATCCATGGGTCTCTGGTGGAAAGGGTGGGACTGGGGTGGGTGCCTTCCTTTCCTTCCTCCCACTGTACCTCCCCTCCCTCCCTTCTCTCTCATTGTCCCTTCCTGCCTTCCCGTCCTTTGTCTCTTACTTACTTCCCTCCCTCCCACTGT
This sequence comes from Protobothrops mucrosquamatus, assembly GCF_001527695.2. Taxonomy (NCBI): domain Eukaryota; kingdom Metazoa; phylum Chordata; class Lepidosauria; order Squamata; family Viperidae; genus Protobothrops; species Protobothrops mucrosquamatus. The sequence goes on from NW_015403754.1 coordinate 2,470, forward strand.
CCCTTCCTTCCTTCCCTCCCACCCTCATTCTCCCTTCCCTCCCTTTCTCCCTTCCTTCCCTCCCATTATCCCTTCCCTCCCTCCCTCTTTGTCCCTTCCTTCCCTCCCTCCCATCATTGTCCCTTCCTCCCTCCCTCTCTCCGTGCCCAGGAAGGAACAGGTTTATTTATTTATTTATTATTTAAATTTATATGCCGCCCTATCTCCCTTACGGGACTTAGGGCGGTGAACAGGCAATAATAAAAATCACAGTAAATAATTACATAAAAGCCTGCTCTAAAATATAAAACCCCTAACAAAACCCAATCAAAACTACGCCAGGCCGGCCGCATGGAACAGATGAGTTTTCAGGGCTCGGCGGAAGAGGCGCAGGTCCGCAATTGTACATAGGTCGGGGGGCAGGTCATTCCAGAGGGCAGGAGCTGCCACAGAGAAGGCTCTCGCCCTGGGGGTCGCCAGCCGGCATTGGCTGGCCGACAGTACCCTAAGGAGGCCCTCTCTGTGGGAGCGGACTGGTCGAAGGGAGATATTTGGTAGGAGGCGGTCTTGCAAATACCTAGGTCCATTGCCATGGAGCGCTTTAAAAGTTGTTACTAACACCTTGAAGCGCACCCGGAAGGCCACCGGCAGCCAGTGCAGCTCGCGCAGGAGAGGTGTTACATGGGAGC
>NW_015403755.1:0-3136 GCF_001527695.2 Protobothrops mucrosquamatus
CTAACTGGGGATTGGTTTGTCATTCCGTTGTTACGCAAACCTAGGAAACTGAACTAAACACGTGATAATTCGGTTAGTCAATAGCCACCATGCTATGTGAAGACAGTCGTATTTTGAACCAATTAGTCTGCTTGCTAACCTTTTGTAGAATTATAGCAAACATTGCACAGTCCTTCAAGGGGCATATCATCTCCTAGTAATTTCTCTTCCAGGCGACAAAAGCTCTTCCAGCTTTTACTCATTGGATTTGATCTTTAGGCCCTCGGTGTATGTCTTGTCTCTCTCGGTAATATTATTAGAAAGGAGTGGAGTGTCGCTGTCCCTGGACTGGCAGCTTCTGATAAATTGATTCAAGTGTTGCATAAGATGTGGGAGTGAGGAGGAGAGAACGGGGATGACTTTCCAGCCCAATTACTAGCTGGTATAAATAAGTAAAAAACCAACGCAAGAGGAATGTGTGCTACATCCTACACAACCCCATGCAGCATTTCCTACTTTAGGAGGCATGAAAGCATGTGTTGTTATGAATTGCAATAATAAAACAGGTCTTGTCTCCACTTGACATGGGAGTTCTAGACCAGGGCGTTTCAACCAGTGGTACGGGTACCACCTGTGGTACATTGGCACCTGGCAGGTGGTACGCGACCATCCCAGAAAAGTGGTAGTGGGGGGAGGGGAATGAGCTGAACCGGTGGCAGCACCGCACAAGCCTGAGCGAGAGACGGCTGGAGCTGCAGGGCTGTCAGGGCTCAGCGGAAGCGCCAAGATCAGCGCTTCTTCAGGACTGTCAGGGCTCAGTGGAAGCACCAGGATCAGTGCCAGGCTCCAGTTGGAGCTCAGCGCTGATCCTGGCGCTTCTGCTGAGCCCAGAAGAAGCCCCAATCAGCTGGAATGTTGCAGCATCTCCAGGGTCTTGTGATTTACATTCCGATGCTTGGCAACTGATTCATATTTATGACGGTCACAGTGTCCCAGGGTCATGTGAAGAGACCAAAACCTGCTGCAACCACCCAGCAGACGGGGGGAATAAAAACCAAACACCCCCTCACCCTACCCCCACTGCCAATCCTCAACAGAAATGCTCACAACAATGGAAACCCCGGACAGGAGGAAGAGCGCCGCCGGGTGGGCAGGCAGGTGTCTTGCTCGGCTGTGGCTTGGGTCATTGTAACTTCAAACAGTCACTAAGCGAACTGTCGTAAGTCGAGGACTACCTGTACTTTATCACTTTTTTCCTTTTTTTGGGGGGGGGGTCATCAAGTTTTTGACACCTTGCTAGGCGACTGATGATACTCAGATGTTGCCATATCCTAAAAGTGGTACAATGGGTGAAAAGGTTGAAAAGCCCTGTTCTAGATGCCTCGGGGGAAAAATCCCTCAAAAGCCAGCCGTGGTCTTTGGAGAAAGAGGGGCCGAAAAAGAAAGAGATCCGTTGGAGGGAAAGGTTGCTCTGTCTGTTGCACAGCTCTAATGTCTTCTTGGGCAGGGCTTTTCAACCTTTTCACCCATTGTACCACTTTTAGGATATGGCAACATCCGAGTATCACCAGTTGCCTAGCAAGGTGTCACTTCACATGACCCTGGGACACTGTGACCGTCATAAATATGAATCAGTTGCCAAGCATCTGAATGTAAATCACAAGACCCTGGAGATGCTGCAACATTCCAGCTGATTGGCGCTTCTTCTGAGCTCAGCAGAAGCGCCAGGATCAGCGCCGAGCTCCAACTGGAGCCTAGCGCTGATCCTGGCGCTTCCGCTGAGCCCTGACAGCCCTGCAGCTCCAGCCGTCTCTCGCTCAGGCTTGTGCGGTGCTGCCACCGGTCCAGCTCATTCCCCTCCCCCCACTACCACTTTTCTGGGATGGTCGCGTACCACCTGCCAGGTGCCAATGTACCACAGGTGGTACCCGTACCACTGGTTGAAAAGCCCTGTGGACTAGCACCTTCCCCTCTAGGGTCCTTAACTCAGTTTCGTTAAGCTGAGGAATGAATCGGGGAGTGGCAGAGCAGAAGATACGAGTGGGGGAGGAAGGGAGGGAGGGAGGGAGGGAGGGAGGGAGGACCAAAGCCTTTCAAAGCCACTTGCGGGAGCCACTGGCACTCAAAACTGAGGCTCGGGTAAGCTTTTCCCCAACCGCGCCGCTCACACAAAACAGAATTTGCTCGCGAACCGGCGAGCCCACCGCGCGGTTGGCAGGGCCGGCGGCGCTGTCCACGGTGCTGAAAGCAAACCGGCAACGTGCGCTCGCCGCCGCTGTCCGAGGTGCTGAAGCGAAAGAGCGCCGTTTCGGCTGTCAACCCAACCCGCCTCTCCTCCCTCCCTCCCTTCCCTCCCTCCCCACCCCACCCCGCTACTCGCGCTAGCAGCAGTGACGTGGGCGAACGTGCAGGCGGCTCGGCCCCCAAGTCCCCGAGACGCCACCTTGGCGAGGGAGGGGGGGGGAGGGAGGCAGAAACCGAAGCGGGGAGGAGACAGCCAGCCAGCCAGCGCGCTTCCTGGAGGCTGGCGGTTGTGTGTGTGTGTGTGTTTGTGAAAGTGCGCGGGCCCGCGCGCGCTCTTGTGTTTTCCCCAACCTACCTCTCCGGCATTCGCGGCAACCGCCAGCTCAACCCCCAAGGAAGAGCGACTCCTCTTGGTCGTCTCCACCGGCTCCCGGTTTTGCCTACCAGTTGCCGGCCCATGAGGGATTGTGGCAATGTCTGCGGTCTGGAGCAACGGTTTACCGCCCTCCTAAATTGCCCCCGTCGATTATGGGCTGTATTGGCTCCAAAACCCCCATCGGTAAGACCCTCTTCGTTGTTGTGGAAAGTGGGGGGTGGAGGGGTGGGGGAGGAAGGCGGCTGCGTTTCCCGTGGACCAGGACCAGGCACCCTTTGGACGGGGTGAAGATGCTGGGTGGTCCCTGGAGGATGGGGGTGGGGTGGGGGGAGGAGGAGGAGGAGGTGGTGGTGGTAGCAAGGAACCTGAACGACCTGAGGGGGGGGGGGAATCTTTGTCTGTCTGTCTCTGTGTGTGTTTGTGTTTGTGTGTGTGGGCGGGATGCGCTCAGCCGAGCTCATTTAGGTTTCCTGTGCTTCCTGCTGGCGTGGCAGGTCCCCCTGGCGTGGGCATCGCCGCTCTTGGCCGGTGACAGTT
>NW_015403756.1:0-3136 GCF_001527695.2 Protobothrops mucrosquamatus
ATTTCTTTCTCACTTCTGACAGTGGCCTTGGCGTTTACCTAATGCAGTGGTTCTCAACCTTTTTAATGCCGTGACCCCAACCGGTCATAAGTCGAGGACTAAACCGGTCGTAAGTCGACTAAACCGGTCATAAGTCGAGGACTTTCCCTGCCCGGGAGCGCCGCGCATGCGTGGTTCCGCCCCCTGCGCCGGCCGAGGCGTAGCTGGCAAGCGGCAGAGACGGAGCAGGCCGACCACCAGCTGGCCCAGCCCAAGGGAGGTAAGGCACCCGCCGGAAAAGGGGAAAAAAATGGTGGACAGCCTTGCTTGGCGACCCCCGTGAAATGGTCGATCGACCCCAAATGGGGTTCCGACCCACAGGTTGAGAACCACTGACCTAATGGCTTCTTCCATGCTTTGATGCTCCTATGATGTGCTTGCTTTTTTTCACCCAGGGAGCCTTGTGGAAATTGATTTTTGTCTCCTATGGCAACCTTTTGGGCACCAGGTTTGGTTTTGTTGTTGTTGTTAGTTGCGAAGTCGTGTCTGACTCATCGCGACCCCATGGACCACATTCCTCCAGGCCTTCCTGTCCTCTCTCATCTTCTGGACTCCATTGAAGCTCACGCCTCCAGCTTCAGGGACTCCATCCAGCCCCCTCCTTCTCTGCTGTCCCCTTCTTCTCTTGCCCTCCATCTTTCCCAGCATCAGGCTCTCCTCCAGCGAGTCCTTCCTTCTCGTTAGGTGGCCAAAGTCCTTGAGTTTCAACTTCAGGATCTGGCCTTCTCAAGAGCAGTCGGGGTTGATCTCCTCCAGGACTGACCAGTTTGATCGCCTTGCAGTCCAGGGGACTCGCAGGAGTCTTCTCCAGCACCAGAGTCCAAAGGCCTCCATTCTTTGGCGCTCAGCCTTTCTTATGGTCCAACTTTCACAGCCACACATTGCCACTGGGAATTTCCCACCAGTTCTGTGGAGATTTTCCATGGACCGGAGAGTGCGTGGTTGTGTGTGCTGCCTGCATCCCACGGTTGGGGCTTTGCTTCTTTGTGTGGGCCAATTGCTGGCTTGTCGCGGCCCGGTACCAGTCCACGGACCGGGGGCTAGGGACCCCTGCCCTATGCATTTCAGCATTGATGTGGAGTTGCTGGGAAGAAATAGCTAGCCAAGGGGCAGGGGGATGATTTTCATCATGTGTTCTCCCAATTAGATTTTGATTTTCGATCTGCCTTATACGAAAATGCTACTGCGATCATTTTTTAAATGTTTTACATAATTTATTTCCGTTGGCCAGATTGGCGTTGATCCAACTCCTGCTTGTTTCAGAAAAAAACTTTTGGAATATCCATTTTCAAGCAGCTAGAGGCAATCCTATTAATTTTCAGCGTTAATAGGTTGTCTGTAGACAACATATTCTCTTCGTTGTCCTAATTTCAGGCTACTTACCTGAAGTTACCTGCGTGGGTTACAGGTTTTCAGATTACACGCCTCTGTGGATTCTACAGTTGTATTTGTGGGCTGTCTCGCGGTAGTGATAATCGCCAGGGTGGACAGTACTGGTATTTATGGCTTTCCCCACAACAGGCCCTGCAGCTACTTTGAGCTCTGATGCCCTCATTCCTCAAAATGGATATTCTGGTTGGGTTGGGAAGGGAGGAGATCAATCTGAGGTTTATTCATTCTGGTTTATGAACTACCAATGAAAGATGCTGCTTGATAGTATTGCAGTTGGAGAAGTCTGAACCAAACCTGTAGGGCAGGGCTCTTCAAACTTGGCCCTTTGATGACTTGTGGACTTCAACTCCCTGAATTCCTCAGCCAGGCACGCGTGCCTGGCTGAGGAATTCTGGGAGTTGAAGTCCACAAGTCATCAAAGGGCCAAGTTTGAAGAGCCCTGCTCTATATTGATGTAATATCATCCCATTATGATGCGAAGGTTGACCAGCTTAAATTAACTCCAAAATTCTGATGCATGGTTATTTTTTTATCTTGAGAGAAAGGATCTGGCAGGTGTTGTCAGTTGATTATATTTTGGTATGTGAATGAGGGATTATTATTACTACTACTACTACTATTGCTACTACTACTGCTGCCACCACCCAGGGCATTCATTAAATGGATGGTAAGAGTATATTCCATTGTAGTTCACAGGTTGGTGGGAAAACATGTCACTTTTTCCTTATCTTTTCCTTATCTTCAAAAATACTGTTTATAGAAAACATACATTCAGTGAGTACTTGGGGGACGGTTGTTTCTTATTCCCCCAACTTCCCGGCGACATAAACCTGGATTGTTATTTTGAGGAGTGTTTTAAGCCAATGAGGCTGTAGATAAGCTGTTGTTAGATTTCTCATTTTCTATTATCTGCCAATTTCAGATAATAACTGGAATAATAATAGTAGTAGTAGTAATAATAATAATAATAATAATAATAATAATAATAATAATAATAATAATAATAATAGTAGTAGTAGTAAAGTTGGAAGGGACCTTGGAGGTCATCTAGTCCAACCCCCTGCTCAGGCAGGATTCCCTATTCCATTCCGGACAAATGGCTGTCCAGTCTCTTCTTAAAAACTTCCAGTGTTGGAGCATTCACCGCTTCTGGAGGCAGGTTGTTCCACTGGTTAATTGTTCTAACTGTCAGGAAGTTTCTCCTTAGTTCCAGGTTGCTTCTCTCCTTGATTAGAATAACTAGAACACAGGTGCCAGTGCTAAGTCTCTCGATAATCCTTACTCTTTCTAACATAAATTTGTAGTAAGATAAGATAAGATAACCTTTATTGTCATTTTTTTTTACTGTGGGCACAACGGCACACATCAAAAATGAAATTTAGTTGCCCGCTCTCAAAGTGAAACACATACATGACACACACCTAAACATGCTATGTACAACCCTGGAAGTTTTTAAGAAGAGACTGGACAGCCGTTTGTCTGAAATGGTATAGGGTGTCCTGCCTGAGCAGGGGGTTGGACTAGATGACCTCCAAGGTCCCTTCCAACTTTATTATTATTATTATTATTATTATTATTATTATTATTATTATTATTATTATTATTATTATTATTACATATGTATAGACCAGGGGTAGGCAACCTTGGCTCTTTTATGACTCGTGGACTTCAACTCTCAGAATTCCTGAGCCAGCATAGCTGGCTC